>NW_006796961.1:287074-321645 GCF_000442215.2 Lipotes vexillifer | reverse complement strand
GGGGGTGGGGTGGGGGGCTGGGGACCCCAGCCAGGCTGGGAACTGTTGAGGGGGTGGTACCGATTGGAGGGGGGCAGAGGTCGGGCCCCACTTCCGCTCCGCATCATCTTCGGGCTACTGAGCTGGGCCCGAGCTGGACGCTGGGGTCCAGCCCATGGTGTCTCCACCACAGAGGCTCCCACCAGGCCTGGCCCAAGTCATCTCAAGGTCCAGCGGGAGGCCTAGTAGCGGCCAACCTTGGCATCCCCAATGGCTCCCCAGACGTCAAAGACAAACTCATCCGGGAAGGCGAAGTCACCAAGCCGTTCATCCAGGGCCTCAGCCAGCTCATCCGGGTTCCTTTTGTCCTTTCCAAGCTCTACCATGGTGGTATCTCAAATATGTACTTGTATACATGCATCTTTGCTGTAAGACTGTGTTTCTATAAGGGGTGGCGGGTGCGGCAGAATGGAGGCACAGATGACAGAGGTGCTCAGGGTGGACCCAGCCCCACAGGACCTAGAAGCTCCTTCACCTAAACTCCACCCATCCCCAGACCCAGGCACCGCCCACTCACCCAGCTCTGTGTCCCTGATGCCCATGTAACTCTCCAGCAGGTCATCCACCTTCTCAATGGCCTTCTCCTCAAAGGCTGAAGGCTGGGGGGCGGGAAGAGGGACAACATCGTCATAATGTGAATATAAGGTACTTACTAAGTGCCTTGTACAATTTTTACCACTTTCGGTATAGAAACACACAGTTCATCCTCGTGACAACCGTGAAAGTGTCAGTATCACTATCCCCATTTTACAGATTAGGAAACTGAGGTCCACTTGCCCAAGAAAGGTCCCAGACCTGGGAGGTGGCAGAGGTGGGTTTGCATCCAGTGCCCAGAGCCCCTCAACTGAGAGGTGATGCGGCTGCCTAAGAAGTTCACAGGGAAGGGGGGCTGGGGCCCAGCTGGAACACTCACCAGATCCTCTACTGTGGCAGGACCCCGGGATCGGAGCCGGAGGGTCCCTCGGCCAGTGCCCAGCTGAGGACCGGAGCCTGGGCGGCCACCCCCTGAACGCACACTGATCATGTCTGTGGGAGACAGGGAAGGGGTAAGGGCTGGAGAAGCCCAATTCCAGCATGTTCTGGGCAGGAACCCAGGCATCCCGGCCTCAGACAACACTCCACCTTCTCCAAGCTTCTGTAGGCTTTGGGGCAATTGGAGGCTGAGGTGACCCCAGGAGGGCAGGACTCCTGACTCGGGCTTGGCACAGGTATAGGAGGTGCAGCCAGGGTCTAGGAGTGGAAAAGGCTGGAGGGGAGACTGGAGGGCCCCTTCTGTTCCCAGGGCCTGAGGGACAGGAATGGGGTGGGTCCTGGGTCCCCAGCTGCTTTCCCCAAGGCCAAGGGGGTATAGCTGCTGGGCCACAGACCAGCCCTATCTGCCTGGGGAAGTGTGTCAGAGTCCCCCCCACTCCCACCCCAGGGGCCTTGGGCCCATTCCTGAGAGTTAATGTAGCCAGACAAAAAAGTGGGGGGGCTGGCACTGGGCAGCCAAGCCTGGCTTCTTGGGGGGTAGGAAACTGGCCAGGGTTGGGGTCGCTTGGCTGGGCTAATGGCTCCTGGAAGCTGGGTGTGTGGGCAGCTTCCTCCTTGCCTCCATCCTCCTCCCAGGCTGGGCGGAGAGCCAGCAGCCCCTCCCCAGGGCAGGGTGAAGCTGCCCCCACCCCCTTTCCACTGTGACCCGCTGGGCTTGAGCACCACCTGCTGGTGGCCCTTGACACTGCAGCCAGGGCCCAAGTGAAGGGGACCATCCAGGCTGGAGGAGGCAGCCCCTCACCAAAGGCCTTTCGGGGCTCTGTGAGCTTCAGCGTGAAGGTGCGGCCTCGGGGCAGCTCCTTGAGCAGCCGGGCCACCTCGTAGTGCCGGCAGCCCAGCAGGCTCTGTCCGTTGATGGCCTCGATCATGTCACCCACGCTGATGAGCTGGATGTGGTCAATCACGCTGCCCTCCTTAATGCGCTGTGGCGAAAGGAGCCGTCAGCCCCTGTGGCTCTGCCGTTGGGTCCTATGGGTAGGCCTTACCCTCGGGACTCTGGGTGCCCCACCCCCAGGCACCTTGATGAAGGCATAGCCAGCCCCGTTGTCTGTGATGGTGAGCCCCAATGCTTCCTCCGACTTGAACACCTCCACTTCCTTGCGCTGCCCCTTGACGTGAGCGAAGATGAAGTCCTCCAGCCCGATCTGGCCCCCCAGGAGCTTGTCCATGTCCACTTTGTGGGTGTTGAGGGTGCAGAACATCACCTACAGGGGTGGGAGACATTCAACCCTCACCTCCTTCCTGTGCCCTTTGCTAATCGCCACCTGAGGGGGGAGAGGAGAGTTGGGAAGGCCTGGGGGCCCCCATCACAGTGTCTGACCACCCCAGGGCCAGGGCAGGGCCCCACCAGGGCTGGGTTTCTGTCCTAGCGAAAGCTCCCTGCTGTTTCCGGGGTACAGAGCCTGGCACACAGTGGGTGCTCAGAAAATGATTGTGGAATGAATGAAGGGGCATAGATACCCATCCTGCCTACTGAGACCCCTACCCCTGCATCTACTTCCTGCTCAGTCCCACTGTCACCTTCCTTGCTTCCCTTCCTTTGGCGCCCAAAGTCCTTGGGGTGGGACCTCCCAGTGAATCATAGAGAAGTGAATGTTGCACCTGACCTCCAGTCCCCACAATCTGCTGGGCTGCAAACCTCTCAATGTACGATGGGAATGTAGCATCCAGCCCTGGCCATCCATTCCCACAATCCACTGGGGCAGAGGCCTCCCAGTGCCTGATGGGGATTCAGCATCCAGTCCTGATCTCCAGTTCCCCACGTTACATTGGGCTGCAGGTCTCCTAATCCCTGATAGGAACTCGGCATCCAGCTGTGGCCACCCGCCCCCACAATCCCCTGTGGCACAGGCCTCTCAATGCCTGATGGGAATGCCGCCTCCGCCTGTGGCCTCCAGTTCGCCACAAACCAATGGGGTACAGGCCTCCCAATGCCTGATGAAATTCAGCATCCAGCCCTGGCCTCCAGTTCCCCATAATTCACTGGGGTAAGGCCTCAGTATCTGCAGCTTCACCACCTGAGCCACAGCTCACAAACAGGATGCACGCTCAGGCTTCTCTCTAGCTCACCATCAGGGACCCTGGTGCCCGGCTCCCTAGTGGGTACCTCAGCAGCTGGCAGCCGGAAGGCCTCTGCAATCTTGCTGTACAGCTCCTTGACGTTGGTGAAGCCCTCAATGCGGCCAGTGGGACTGCCATGGGCCAGCTGGGTGTGGAACACAAGGCGGGGCCGCAGGGCAGGGGGAGGGGGGGGCAAGCCCATTTGGGGGGCCCCTGCCCCACCTCCGCCCAGGGGCCCTGGCTCCCCCACACCCAGCCCACCACGGCCTGGCTCCGCCTCCTCATTTTCCACCAGAGGCGGTGCCTTTTTCCGCCGCCCCAGTCCCAGCGGCATGAGCAGCGAGAAGAGAGGGCACGCCCAGGAGATCTGCAGGACAGGAAAAGGGGCTCAGGGCCTGGGCAGTGGCCTCGGGCCACCTCGCCCCTGCAGGTCCAATGAAATATTTAGAGAACAGACTAGCCTCAGTTCGAAATCCGGTCCCAGCTCAGAGCCAGGCAAAGCAAGATGATTGGCCAAAGGAAACCCAGAAGAAATGCCCCATATAAGCGATTCAAACTACCACGAAGGCACGACTCTCTCTGAGTCCGCCCGTGTGTGCCTATTTACACGTACTCTTTTTCCTCCTAATAAACACTTTACTTGTTTCACTTAAAAAAAAAAAAAAAAAAAAAAAATCCGGGGGCTTCCCTGGTGGTACAGTGGTTGAGAGCCCGCCTGCAGATGCAGAAGACACGGGTTCATGCCCCGGTCCGGGAAGATCCCACATGCCGCGGAGCAGCTGGGCCCGTGAGCCATGGCCGCTGAGTCTGCGCGTCCAGAGCCTGTGCCACAACAGTGAGAGGCCCATGTACCGCAAAAAAAAAAAAAAAAAAAAAAAATCCAGTCCCAGCACTTACACACTTGCACAGAAGTAATAATATCAGCTAATATCCATCATAACCCCATGCTAACTGCTCTGTATCTTAACCCTCACACCACATCATGGGGGCCATATTATCACCCCCACGATGTGATTATGTGATATACCATAATATGTGATTATGCCCATTTAACAGATGAGAAAATGGAAACTCACAGCCTACACTTTCTCTTTTTTGTTCTACTGGTCACAGTCATTAATGCTGTGTGCTAAAAATTTCTGACTCCCCCCCTTCAAGGCATGTAGGCAGATGGCACTTACTGGCCTCCTTGTGACTGGACAGGCATGTGACCAGTACTGGCCAGTGAGTTGTGAGAGGAAGTGACACATGACATTTCTAGGCTGAAGCATTTAATTACTGGAGCAAGAGCCTCCAGAAGTAGGGTGACCAGCCTCATTTGATGTGGTGGTGGCCCCATCAGGCCAGGCTCTTGAGTGATGACAATGAATGGAACCCCCCGCTGAGCTGCAATGGACATGTAGCAGGAACAAAAAATAAACCTTTGTTGAGTTTGGCCACTAAGATTTTAGAGATGTTTGTTATTGCAGCAAAACCTGTCCTGACTGACACACTTTTCTCTTTCCTCTCCCTCTACTCTCTCTTTCTTTCTCTCTTTCTCCCTCCCTCCCTTCAAACAAATGTTTTGGGCACTTACTATATTCCATGCACCAATATGGATATTGCCTTCAATAAGACAAGCAAGGTTCCACATTTCCTTACCCGGAGTAAATAAGGAGCCTCTGATGAATGGTTAATGGATGAAGAAAACAATCCTATATGGATAAATCCTGAGAGTTTACAAATACACATACATACGTATGTGTATATATATAATATGTGTATGTGTTTAAGGAGATACATACACGTGTGTGTATATGTTTTAAAAAGCTTTAATTAGGGAATTCCCTGGCAGTCCAGTGGTTAGGACTCAGCCCTTTCACTGCCGGGCCTGGGTTTAATCCCTAGTTGGGAAACTAAGATCCTGCAAGCTGCATGGCACAGCCAAAAAAAAAAACTTTAATTAATTATAATTCAGACTTCCCTGGTGGCACATTGGTTAAGAATCTGCCTGCCAATGCAGGGGACATGGATTCGAGCCCTGGGCTGGGAAGATCCCACATCCCGCAGAGCAGCTAAGCCCATGCGCCACAACTACTGAGCCTGCGCTCTAGAGCCCATGAGCTACAACTGCTGAAGCCCACAACGAGAAGCCTGCACACTGTAACGAAGAGTAGGCCCTGTTCGCCACAACTAGAGAAAGCCCACACGCAGCAACAAAGACCCAACACAGCCAAAAATAAATAAATTAATCAATTAATTAAAAAAATTATAATTCAAAGCTGTAATTAATAATTTCATAAAAGTTTGCTACCAAGTGTATCTATGAAGGTGAGAAAAAATCTCTGTGAATAACTCAAGCTCATTATTGAACCACTGCACAAAATGTATGCTGGCAATATTTTAAAAACTTCTATTATTAAAAAAAAGAAAAAAAATAAGACAAGCAACAAGGTCCCTGACTAGGGCCACCATGAGCAGTTACACTGGTTGTTCACTGTGCAAAAGCACCAGACCCTGGTCTGGTGATATGTCTGATGGGAGGAAGCGTTGCATTTTTCTAATTCATGCCTAAGGTGCTGCAGAAGGCTAGCTAGCTGGGGCTCTGTCCATGCTGTCTGGAAGCATAGTCCAGAGGAGAAGATGTACAGTGAGCAAGCAAATGTGTAAATATCTAATATAATTTCTAAGAATGCTATGAGGACAATAAAACAAGACAAGTTCTACAGACAAGGTCAGGGAGGGCCTCCCTGAGAAGGTGAGGCTGAATCTGAGACTTGAAAGACAGGAAGAAATATCCATAGGAGGATATGAGGCAAGAACATTCGGGCAGAGAGAACAGCCAGTGCAAAGGCCCTGAGGTGGGGATGTGCTTGGCATGTTTGAGGAACAGCAAGGAGGCATATGTGGTTGGATCAGAGTAAGGGGGACAACAGGAAAAGGTGAGGGCAGAGAAGTAACAGGCAGACTGTGCAGGGCCCTGTAGGCCACAGGGAGAACTTGGGCTTTTGGTCTGAGTGAAGTGGCAGTCAGGGGGGGGTTCTGAGCAGACCCACAGATCAGCTGGAGACCAGCGTGGTTGATTGGAGTGAAGTGAGCAGTGGGAGAACACGAAGACGGCAGGTAAAAGAGGTGACTGGGGTGGGGGGGGGCCTTGCAGGCTGAGAAAGAGTCCAGATTTAATTTTTAAGTCACATGTCCAAAGTCACAGAAGCTGGCTGCACCCTCAGGTCTGATTCCCAAGCCCAAGTTCGTCACTGTGACGCTGTCCCCTAAAGTGACTCAATCTCTCTGGGCCTCAGATGGTCTGCAAATGGTCTGCAAATGGGGACGTTCCATCCGCCTGGTTGTGATGAGGATCAAATTATGCCAAATTATATTTTTCTGTGTAAAGGGGACTTTCTGCTCCTCTTCCAGGGGGCCGTCCTGGATTCAGATGAGCCCCAGGGCTGCACCATCCTCATTCATTTATTCATTCACTCATCTGTTCTCCAACACATCCTCCCCTCATTCATTCATTCATTCATCTGTTCTCCAACACCTCCTCTAATATCATTGGTCCGGCCCCATCAGCACTCACCTAGATCAGTGCAGTTGCCTTCTCTGTGTCTCCCAGCTTCCACCCTTGCCCCCAACAGTCTTTTGTCAATCCAGCAGCCAGAGTGATACTGTAAAACATAACTCATATCACATCTGTCCTCTGCTCCAACCCCTCCCAGGGCTCCTACCTCACCTGGAGTAAAAGTCAATGTCCTCCCCTTGGCCCACAGGCCCCAAATGATCTGCCCACATTACCTGCATGCCCTCATCTCCTCCCACTTTCCCCCAGCTCATTCCCTCCAGCCAAATGGGTCTCCTCCCTGTTCCTTCAACACACTAGGCGAAGTTCAGTCTCAGGGCCTTTGCACTGGCTGTGCCCTCTGGTATCTACAAAACTCACTCTCTCACCTCTTTCAGGTGGAAAACATATTTCATTCATTTAGCTTGTTCATTGTCTGTTTTCTGAAAGGGCAGGGAACTCTGCCTGTCTTATTCATTCCTCTCTTCTTAGTGCAGAAAACAGTGCTTGGCATATAGCAGCTGCTTAATAAATATTTGTGGAATGGATGAACAAATGATCCTAATATTCACCAGCCCACCAGTCTCTGTGCCCAGCTTCTATGCAGCTCTGGGGAGCCACAGAAGCACAGGCTGTAGCATCTGCCCTCAGTAGGGTCTTGTCTCCCTGGCAAAAGTACGAGTCCTACCTCTGTAGTCCCTCATCCCTTGCTTCCCAGCATAGTTCTGGACAGAATAAGTGCTTCATTTAGCAACGAAGATATTGTCATTTTGTTTTTCACTCCCCTCCTAATCAACGATGCTAAATGACTTTTAATACATTTATTACCCATTTGGATTTGCCCTTCTGTGAACTGCCTGTTTAAGTCTTTACCTATTTTTAAAAACTGCGTTGTTTTTTGTTTTTTGTTTTTTTTTTTTTGCCATGCTGCATGGCTTGTGGAATCTTAGTTCTCCGATCAGGGACTGAATCTGCTTTTAATTGCAATGTAATCTATATGTTCTAGATACTAGAAATAAAATAATTCTGAATGAATAAACCAGTATTGCTCTGTCAAGTTATTTTACCACACTCAATGATGCTACCAAAACAAAATCAAAAACACGCAAAAAATCTCCCCCACATCAGCACCTCCTCTGGTTCCCCTCCAACCACCCCCCATACATCTTAGCAGAATGCTAAGAACATAAATCTGAAACCTGGATTCGCCACTTACTAGCTGTGTGACTTTGGGCAAGTGTCTTAACCTCTCTGAGTTCCAAGGAAATCATACATGTGCTTGGAACAGTTCCTGGCACACAATAGGAGTTCCATAAATGCTGGTGACAATTACTACTATTTCCATCTGTATCATCTTTCAGTCAGTTGCCAAGACTCAAACTCCCTCCTTTTCCCAGGGTCCCTACATCCTGATCACCAATTCCCAACATCCTTACTCTGCCTACACTTGATGCCCTGGTTCAGGCTGGCTTTGTGTCCTCACCCGGAAGAGGGTAATAATGGTGGTGAGGAAAGTGGGTGATTAATGAATTTGCTTTCCAGGCCAGAAGAAGCACAGTAGTGTGGGTTCAACTCCCACCCCTGTTACTTACCAGCTGTGTGGCTGTGGGGAAGTCACTTCACTTGATGTGGCCTCAGTTTTCTCATCTGAAAAACGGGCAGAATTCCTGTCTCTCAGAGTGCTTATGGGAATCCAAAGAGATTATGCAAGTGACTCAATTATCACTTTGCCTGACATCAATCTAAGGAAGTTGTTACTATTATTGTCATTATTGCTTCTTCCCTTGCCCTGCCCAGGAACATCCCAGTCCTCTCTGCCTGCCAAGGCCTACTCCAGGCCACCTCATCCAGGAAGCCTCCCCAGCTTGCCCCAGCCTGTTGGAACCGGCCCTGTGGTCCAAACTACTCAGGCCCATGAACTTAATTACATGTTGCCCTGGCAGAACTCTTGTCTTCCAGTCTTAGGTTGTTATTTAACTTCATGTCTCTATTTTAAAACATAAACCAGATAGTGTCACTCCCCAGCCTCAAATCTTACAACGGTTTCCCACCTGATGGAGGAAACCCCCAGACCCCTGCAGAATCACCACTTTGGGTCCTCTCCTGCCCCAGGCACACCATGCCAAGATTGGTCCATCCTCAGAGCCTTTGCCCTGGCTGTGCCCCCTGCCTGATCTTTACAAGGCTGGCTTCTTTTTGTCATTCAGACCTCGGCTCCAAAGTTACCTCCTCTGAGATTCCCCCTTTGCCCACAGATTCTACCATGCCACTCCCTCATATTTTATTCATAACACTTATCACCCTCTGCAAGTATTTTCTTTATTTACTTGTTAACTTGTCTGTTGCCTGTTTCCCCCCATTAGAATGGCAGCTCCCCAAGAGCAGGGATTTTTGTTGTGTTCACTATTGTATCCTCTGTGCCAAGAACAGTACCTGACACATAGTTGGTGCTTAATAAATATGTGTAGAATGAATGAATGTGTCTTATGCCCTCATTCTGACTACTCTGAGTTCCCCTATCCTCAGAACATGCCCACTGTAGACCTGCTAACTGCCACCTCCCCACTGCATTCCCAATCTCCCCTCAAACCTGAACACAGGTACGGAGAAAAGGAGTTTCAGCCCCAGGCATCGAGCAGGTTGGCTACAATCCCGGCATCCCCACCCTCTCTTCCCTGGGAAGGGCCTGAAACTCAACAAGCTCACAGCCATACAGAGTTGCAGTGAGGGGAGCAAAAAGTGGGGAAGGGGGTTCCTGGGAGATCACAAAAGCTGGCAGGGGGACACCACGCCCAGGCTCCCCTTTTCAGCGGGGTATTGCTTGAGAGAGGAGGGCAGGAGGGCCTCTGAATCAGTCTTGAAAAACCGGCTCCTGAGTGTTTCCAGGGAGAACGCCTACCGTCCTGGGCCCAGGCTTACCAGGGGGGCCCAAGAGGCACAGAACCTGGACCCCTGCCTATCTCTCCCGCAGATGTCACTCTCTTCTCAGGACCCAGGTATTCTGGCCTTGCCTTTCCAGCTCAGAGCACAAGGGCCATGGGGACAGCTTCCTGTTTGAGCAGCTGGTGAAAGCAAAGACCAGCAGGTGTGCCCCAGATGGTGTGTCTGGCTGGAGAGAGTGGAATGGAAGGAGCTGGTCAGAAACACCTGAGCTTTGGAGCCACCGGGCATCTCGTATAGTGGTGGAGACTCCAGTTCTGGACTCTGAGGCATGGGTTTGAGTCCCAGATCTGCCACTTACTCGCTGTGGGACCTTGGGCAAGTCACTCCACCTCTCTGGGTCTGCTGCTTCAGCTCTGAAAGAAGTAACAGCACCTTCCATGAGGTATTGAGAATCAATGATAAATATGTGGTAAATACCTGACACGGAAGTGTTCAATAAACGCTAGCCGAGGTGATTTTTTCATTATTATCTTCGGAACCTCGGTCCTCCCAAGGTCCCCCTAGGCCCTGGAGGATTGGGACTGGGCCAGCTTCGGGGAGCTGCCCGGGCAGGGCTCAGAAATACCGATCCTGAGCCTGTCCCCGCCGGGATGGGAACTGTCCAGAGGTGCAGGGGGCTGGGGTGCGGCTGGAGACCACATCCCGGCAGCGGGGAGCTGGGGTGCGGCTGGAGACCCCATCCCAGTGGCGAGAGGCGTTTACCCCTTTCCCCAGCGGGAAGGCAGGCGGCCCTCTGGGAAGGGGCCTCGGGCATCCCCCCGCTCAAGCCTAGACGTCCAGCCGCGTCCATGGGGCCCGCCCCATACCGCAGAATCGGCCGGATCCCCGCGGGTCCGCGATCCCGCGGGTCCGCGCCGGTATCCCCCAAGCGGCCACGATGCGCCCCGCCCGCGGGTGACACTCACCTGCGGCGCCGCCACTGCCGCCCTGTGCGCGCCGGGTTCGGCCCTCCGCAAACTCAGGCCGGGGCCTCTCCCTCAGCCACGACCGGGGGGCGGGGCCAGGGCCCGCGTCCGGTCAATCAGGAGCGGCCGCCCGGCGCTCGCGGCCAATCCGCTCCAAGCCGCGCCGCCCCGCCCCGGGGGACCCGAAGGAAACATTCCAGAGGGATCCCTGCTCTTCGCGACACCTCCCCCGCGCCGCGGGGCGTTGGACCTTCCCGCCCCTCCTAAGCCGCGGCGGGCTGTACCACCGCAAGGCTGCGGAGGGGGGAGCTGCGGCTGGGGCCGGGCCAATCTCGGGGAAGGAAGGAGGCCAGCGGCCAATGGGAAGCTGGAGCCCCTTGACCACGTGCTGTTGGCTGGGTGTCCGTGTGGGGTGCCCTGCGTGGTAAGAGGGCGGGAGGCTGGTCGTGGGAGTCAGCTGACCGAGGCTGAGTTTCGGGGAGGGGATGCAAACTCCCAAAGTCCAGAAAAACGGACCCTTTAGGAGACCCTGGAGGGGGCCAAGGGCAGCCCCCAATCCAGTCCTCTGCCTGGCCTGCACATGCCCCAGCCCGGCCGTCCTCGGGGCGGTAAAAAGATGCATTCATTCTGGGCGGGCGGGGGACTGAGATGAATAGGGAGGGTCCCGAGTGTCCCTGCGTCCTGGATGGACAATGGACAAGGGCATTCATTCATTCATTCACTCATCAAATATTTAATGTGCCCCTGCTCCGTGCCAGGCTCTGTCCTATCTCTACAGACACATCGACGAATAAGCTGACTGAATGTGTTCCTGGTAAAGGGAACAGGGCGTTTAAAGGCTTGGAGGTCGGACAGCGATACAGCACACTTTAGGAGAGTACAATATCGTAGGAACTAGCAAAGCAGCTAGCAAAGCACCTTTCGGGTGCAATGGAACGGAAAACAAGGGCAAGATAGCCTGTTCGCTTGCTGGCTGACCAGCGAATATTTATTGAGCACATACTAAGTGCTAGATTACAAAGGGTACCCAGCCAACCCAAGCCTCTGCCCTCAGGGAACTGACTTTCATGAGCCTGTCTATTACATCTCTGTTTCCGATCCCCGCAACCTCCCTGCTCCCGTCCCACTTCCGAGACTGGCACGGAGCAGGGTCTCAGTACACATGTGTGAATGAAAGAACTAGGTAATCTCACCATCTCCAGGTTTGGCTTGAAACCAGGATTTCTCCGGCAGGAGCAGGTCCAAGAAACAAAGACCCAAACACACCTTGCCCAGGCGGGGAGGCTCAGTTCCTAGGACAGGTGAGATTTCCTTGTTCTAGGAACAATCCTGCCACTCAGACAGCTGGGGCCAGACCAGGAGTTCACTGTGTGTTCTGGGAATTGTAGTTCTTGGAGACCTCTAACTGTTCAAACCTCAATGAACGATTGGGTCTTTGCAGTTCCCTGGGTGAGCTGCTGCGTTTTCCAGGCCTCGCTAGGGCTTGCAGAGGGACAAAGTGAGAGGAGAGAGTGGGCCCTGGGCTTAGTTGCTGAGGGCTGCCCGGCCGGCCCCACACAGCTGGCAAATACTGAAACTGCTGTGGCAACAGGCACAGCTATTGTCTTTCTCTTCCTGTTCTGCTGACCTCTGCCACCCCCACTGAGTGACCAGTTGCCTCTAGCTAGGCCAGTGCCCTCTGTGGGACTGTGTCCACTGCCCTGCTTGTGCCTGGCGTCTGAGCTGCCTCCTACACACCTGGAGAGGACAGTATGTGGGACATGGAGACAGCAGAGTTCTGAGCAGAATCCACCTGTTGACTGATGAGGAAGTGCCCAGGGAGGGGCGAGGGGTTGCCCAAGGGCACAGAGCAACACCGGACATCTCCTTCCTACTTGATTTTATAGCTCAAGAGGCTGGAAGCCTCAGCTGGAGGAGCTCAGATTTTAGTGCTACCTCTGTCCCTTTTGGGGGATGGAGGGAGAGAGTTCTGGAATGCCAACTAATACATACAGAAGGAAAGTTTGAGTTAGAAAAGCACCATTGTGCAGCCACCAGATGAATGATTGATTCAGGCAGTGCTTTGTCAATGGGGAAGTGAATATTCAGTCTCAAAGAACCAGCCCAAAGATTGGTTGTTAATTTCAATGGAGAAAAGGTACCTTGGAAAAGGCACAGCGGAGAAAGCTGGCAGTCACCACCTCAACCAAGTGATCAAAAAACTTCACCACTGCTGGAGCAGGCTGTCCTCACTGTGTTCCCTGCTGTGATGTGTTACTGAGAAGGGCACAACATCACTTTCAAAGAACTTGGTCCTGCCCAAAGTGTTTAACCTGAATCTAATAACTAGGAAAAACCCAGACACATCCTGATGGATTGACATTCTTTATAAAACAAAAACAAAATGGTCTGGACTCTTCAAAAAGATCTATGTCATGAAAGGCAAAATCAATCCATTAATTAAACAAATGAATGACTGGGAAACAGTTCTAGATTGAAGGAGACAAAAGAGAGAAGACAGGGACTTCCCTGGTGGTCCAGTGGTTAAGAATCTGCCTTCCAATGCAGGGGTTGTGGGTTCAATCCCTGGTCAGGGAATTAAGATCCCGCATGCTGTGGGACACCTAAGCCTGAGCACCACAACTACTGAGCCCATGTGCTCTAGAGCCCGCGTGCCATAACTAGAGAGAGAAGCCTGTGTGCTGCAGTGAAAGATCCTTCATGCTGCACCGAAGATCCCACGTGCTGCAACTAAGACCCAATGCAGCCAAATAAATAAATATTAAAAAAAAAAGTGAGAGAGAGAGAAGACAACCAAAATCAATGTTTGATCCTTGATTGGGTCCTTGATAAAAATTTCAAAAAAAAGGTAAAACAGCAATGAAGCGTATTCTAGGGATAACCTAGGATATTTGAATGGTAACTGGACATTATTGGGTTGGCTAAAAAGTTCCTTCAGCTTTTAAGTTAAAAATAAAGACACATTTTTCATTTTCACCAAGAACTTTATTGAACAGTGTATTCACAGTTTTGTTCCACTACCTTCTGCCGTTTTTCAGGCAACTTCATAATTCCATCTTCCCAAAACTTTTTATCTTTTTGAGCAAAGAACTGTTACAGGTGCCTTTTACAGTCTTCAAGGGAATGGAAATTTTCTCATTAAGAGAATTTTGTAAAGACCAAAATAAATGGAAATCTGAAGGTGCAATGTCTGGTGAATACAGCAGATGAATCAGAACTTCCCAGCCAAGGTGTAACAGTTTTTGCCTGGTCATCAAAGAGACATGCAGTCTTGCATTATTCTGATGGAAGATTATGTGTTTTCTGTTGACTAATTCCAGACGCTTTTTGTTGAGTGCTGCTTTCAGTTGGTCTACTTGGGAGCGGTACTTGTTGGAATTAATCATTTGGTTTTCTGGAATGAGCTCATAATAGAGGACTCCTTTCCAATCCCACCATATACACAGCATCACCTTCTTTGGATGGAGACCGGCCTTTGGTGTGGTTGGTGGTGGTTCACTTTGCTTGGCCCAGGATCTCTTCTGTTCCACATTAATGTACAGTATCCACTTTTCATTGCCCGTCACAATTTGTTTAAAAAATGGAATGTTTTTGTTACTTTTCAGTAGAGAATCACGTGCAGAAATAAGGTCAAGAAGGTTTTTTTCGGGTTTCCCTGGTGGCGCAGTGGTTGAGAGTCCGCCTGCCGATGCAGGGGACACGGGTTCGTGCCCCAGTCCGGGAAGATTCCACATGCCGCGGAGCGGCTGGGCCCGTGAGCCATGGCCGCTGAGCCTGCGCGTCCGGAGCCTGTGCTCCACAATGGGAGAGGCCACAACAGTGAGAGGCCTGCGTACCAAAAAAAAAAAAAAGAAGGTTTTTTTCGCTTAACTTACATGGAACCCAAACATCAAGCTGGTGCAAATGATTTTCAATGCTTGATTTGAATATTTTGAGTATGCCTGCTATCTGGTATAACGTTGATTGCTCTCAATTAATGTCTTGATTTGACCTCTGTCAACTTCACCTGGTCTATCCAACCGTGGAGCAACATCCAGCGAGAAATCTCTTGCACAAAACTTCGCAAACCACTTTTGACACATTCGATCAGTCACAGCATCTTCTCTATACACAGCACAAATCTTTTTTTTTTGCGTTTCAGTTGTGTTTTTACCTTTCTTGAAATAATGAAGCATAATATGCCAAAAATGTTGCTTGTTTTCCTTCCATCTTCAAGATTAAAATGGCTACTACACAAAAATTCACCAATTTTGATGGTTTTTTTTTTAATGCACGCTGATATGACAGCTGTCACAATACAATCTGAAAAAATTGTTTTGAATGAAGTTAAAGACAACTAAGTGCTATTAGAGCCATCTTATGGAAAAAACTGAATGAAATTTTTGTCAAACCCAATAGATAATATCATATCCATGTTAAATTTCCTGAGTGTGAGTGTTGTACTGTGGTTAGACAAGAGAATGTTCTTATTCTTAGGACATACTCACTGAATTATTTAGTGTTAAATTCATGATGCCTGCAACTGTCACATGTTTCAGAAAAAAATTATATATATATACAACATTTTATATACAATATTATAAGATGGCATACATTCCTATTAACATATAGGGAGATGGAGAAAGCAAATATGGCAAAATAGTAACAAC
Organism: Lipotes vexillifer; assembly: GCF_000442215.2. NCBI lineage: Eukaryota > Metazoa > Chordata > Mammalia > Artiodactyla > Lipotidae > Lipotes > Lipotes vexillifer. Next base: position 306,478 of record NW_006796961.1, on the reverse strand, counting down.
TGCCACTGAATCCAGGAGAGTGGTATATGGGTATTCATTTTACTATTCTTTTTATTTATTTATTTATTTATTTAGGTTGCGCCTGGTCTTAGTTGCAGCATGTGGGATCTTCATTGCAGCCTGTGGGAATCTTTAGTTGCGGCGTGAGGACTTCTTAGTTGCGGCATGCATGTGGGGATCTAGTTCCCTGACCAGGGATCGAACCCTGGCCCCCTGCATTGGGAGCTCAGAGTCTTACCCACTGGACCACCAGGGAAGTCTCTCATTTTACTATTCTTGTAAGTTTTCTATAGCTTTGAAAATTTTAAAATAAACACCTGAAAAAAATACCCCTATTCCCCTCCCATCCCCAGCGGCAACCCTCCAGTAGGTTTAATAGGCACCCTTGCTTGTGTCTTTCCTTGAAAATGTGCATTGTTTTATATGGGTGTTCTATTATATTTGGTTTTTTACTTTTTTCACCCACTCAGTACTGTACTGCTTGTTTGTTTGTTTTGCATTCTGCTTTGAAGATCCATCTGTATTGCTAATCTCTTGAATCTCTTTTCTTCTAACTTCTGCTAGGTGTCTCAGGGGGTGCATCCCTCACATCTTACTCCTCTGTCCCCCAAGGTTGGAAACCAGGCAGCCTCCAACTCCCCACAGCACAGTGAACAGCCTTGGACACGCCCCCTTAGGGACCTGGTGAGAATCTCCCTGGGGAGAGGACTGGATGCAGAGATACTGGGTGTCTGGGCATACTCATACTTTTGCTATGTGGCCTTCTGGACTGGGTAGCCCCATCACATCCACTGGCTTTGCAGGAGGGTCCCATGTCCCCACATCTCCACCAGCCGTTGGCATTACCCAACTTCTAATTCTTGCCACTCTGACTCACTGTCAAGTGACATCACCATTGCTTTATTTTACATTTCTCTGATTTCTAATTGCTTTGAGTATCTCATTTGCATGATGGTCTTCAGGTTCTCCTCTTCTGTAAATTGACTGTTCATATTTTTGCCCATTTGCCCATTTTGCACTTTGAGTTGCTATCTTTTTCTTGTTGATTTGCATGCGTTCCTCACAGAGTCTAGATCTGCACCGTCCAATATGATCTGTCTAATGTGACACTCCGCTCTCCACAGGTGCTTATTGAGCACTTGAAATATGGTTAATACCAATTGAGATGTGCTGTAAGCGTAAAATACATTCTGGATTTCTAAGACTTAGTAGAATGAAAAGAGGATGTAAAATAGCGCATCTCGTTAATTAGTTTCTATACTGATTACATGTCAAGATGACAATAATTTGGGTATACTGGGCTAAATAAAAAGTATTATTAAAATTATTTTTACCTGTTTCTTTTTACTATGTTAATGTGGCTACTAGAACATTTAAAGTCACATATGGGCTTGCATAGTTCTATAAGGTAGCACTGGGTTATTGAACCCTTGTCAGTTTCAATAATGATAGATAATGTTTAGGCAGAGCTTCTTATGTGCCAGGCACTGATCTAAGAACTTTATATTTATTAAACAGTTTAACTCTCCTAACAACCATGTGAGGTGGATACAGTGTTAGACATTGCAGATGTGGTCTACCACTGTGTCATGTGACGATTCACTTTGTCCATGTTATCCTTCGTTGGAAAGAAAGTTTTAAAAAAATATTCATTTATTTATTTGGCTGTGCTGAGTCTTAGTTGCGGCACGCGGGATTTTCGTTGCTGCATCTGGCATCTTCGTTGCGGCATGCGGGATCTTCAGTAGTGACATGAGGGATCTTTTAGCTGCATCATGTGGGATCTAGTTCCCTGACCAGGGATCGAACCCAGGACCCCTGCTTTGGGAGCGGGGAGTCTTAGCCTCTGGACCACCAGGGAAGTCCCGTTGGAAAGAAATTTTAAATTTTGCTGTAACAGAACATATACATTTTGTGGTTTGTGCCTGTGACATTTCATTAAGGAGGCCCTTTGTACCCTTAAATCATAAAGTTTTTTTTTTTTAACCCATTCTATGGTTTTTCTTTTCCTTTGTCTTTTTTCCACCTCTAGTTCATCTCACGTTGTGGGGTAGGATACAGTCATATTTCTCCATAACCTGCACTGCTCACCAGCTGTGGGACCCAGGGTGAGCCCCTTCCCCCTGTACACCCAGTCGCCTCATCTGTAAAATGGTGATCATAACAGGACCCCCTTCCTAAAGTCATTATGATTATACTAGGATAAATGAACTATTCTGTGTCAAATGCCTACAATGGTGCTGGGCAGATAGTAAGTGCTCAGTGAACATCAGCTGCTATTATTAAACTGTTGTGGTGAATAACACAGTATTCATAACAGGAACATGATAGAAATAGATACATTTATTATCCCTTACTGTGTGCCAGGCCATGTGCTGGCTGCTTTTCAGGAGTAATTCCACTGGATATCTCCCCCATTTTACAGAGGAGGTGACTGAGGCTCAAAGAAGGGGAGCCACTGGGTTCAAAGTTGCACAGCAACTCATGGGTGTGATGCTTTAGCTCCTCCCCCAGCACTTATGACATCCCTCTGGAGGTGTAGGTTGCATGTGAGGCCTGCTCCCGAGATGTGCGGGACAGGTTAGACCCAGGAGGGACATTGCTGAGAGACATTGCCTTGGCCAGAGTGGTCTCAGAGTTTGATTGCCTGGCTCTTCGTGGCCTGTGGTTTGACTCCCCCTATTAGCTTGGCAGGACTGGACTGACTCAGTGGGATGGGCCTTGAGGGGAAGCAGAGGAGATGGGCTTGACTGGGCTAGGTCCTGTGGCCCCAAGTCTCAGCCCCAGTGCCAGCAGCTGCATTTGGCTGCTGGATTTCAGGAAGTCACCATAAAACCCAACAATAGTGCCACTTTCTGGAGGGCCAATGGGTAGATCTCCTTTCAAAATACATCTCCAGTCATTTCCTACCGCCTCCTTGGTCACCACCTGGTCCAGCCCCATCACCTCCCACAGCCAATTTCTCCCTGATCTCCCAGCTCCACCCTGGATCGTCCCCAGGTCTATTCCCCCTCCCCACCAGCCCTACAGCACCCAGAAGGCACCTGTGAGCACCTAAGTCAGTTCCCACCCTTCCTCTGCTGATGACCCCCACAAAAAAGCCATGTGCATTTATAACACTTTGATGAACTATTTCATCTGGAGTCAGGCCTGGCCACATTGATGCCCAGCATAATCTACCCAAGGAAAGTTGAGCCCCCATTGAGACAAACCAGCCAGACGTCAGCTCCAACTTCCAGGCAAAAGCAAATCATGCCGTGTCCCTCCTGACTCAAGCTCTTTCAACTGGCTTCTCCTCTGCCTCAAGCATGGGGGCCAGGGCCCTGACTCTGGGCCTGTCTCATTCCTGGACACGCTCCACTTTACTTTCTCCTGCTCTCTCTGTTTAGCCCACACCAGGCCTCAAGGGCCTCATGCTCCTGAGCTCAGCCTTGCTTGGTCCACGCCCCTGGTCTGTCTAGGAGCCTCATCCACAGGGCCGCAGCTCCAGTGGCCCATCTCTGCACCCTGACAAGCTCCTATCCCTTGGCCTGTGTGCCCGGAGCCCACCATGCATCCTCTTTCCAAGCTCTCCGGTCATGGGAAGTATTTACTTTGCCTGCTATCATAGGCTGAATGGTGGGCCCTCAGAAGATATATGCCCGTGTGCCTGAACCTGTGAATGTGACCTTATTTGGTATGAGGGTCTTGCAGAAGTAATTAAATTAAGGATCTCAAGGTGAGATCATCCTGGATTTAAATGGGTCCTGAATCCAACGTGTCCTTATAAGAGACAGAAAAGAAGACACAGAGACAAGAAGGGGAGATGGCCTCGTGAAGACAGAGGCAGGGATTGGAGTGATTAGCCACAATCCAAGGAACGCCAAGGATTGTTGGCAACCACCAGAAGCCAGGAGAGGTGCGTGGACCAGATTCTCCTTCGGAGCCTCTAGAAGGAACCAACCCCATTGAAATCTTAGTTTTGGCCTTCTGGCTGCCTGAACTGCAAGAGAGTAAATTCCTGTTGTTTCAGGCCACCCAGTTTGTTGTACTTTGTTACGGCAGCCGCAGGAAACTAAAACAGAGGTCTGTGTTTCCTGGAAGACTGTGAGCTCCACGAGTTCCCCCCGCGCCACCCCCTCTCCCCACCTCCCTGATGGCTTTGTTTGCCTCTCACTGGGTCCCCTGGGGCCTAGTGTTGAGCTGGCCTTCAGGAACTGTGCCCAATGACTAATACATGAATCCTGAAGTAGAAACAGGATCCTAGGAAATAGGGGCTTTCCTGGAGCCAGACAGAATATCCACTTCTTCCAGGTGGGAACTGGAAGCAGTAGGGTATGGGGGACCCCTTGCTGGGGGTACCCACCAGCAGACCTCAGGGCTGGGTGTGTCCCTCTGCACACTCCCTGACATGAGCAGTGATATGGCAAGTGTTGCAGGTCCATTTTGTCACCCGATTACTCATTCAACAAACACTCAGAGCGTCAGCTCTGGGCCAAGGGCAGCCCTGGGTGCCGGTGATGCAAAGATTATTAGGGCATGGTTGGTGACCTCAAGGAAAGCCAGGTTGCTCAGAAGGAGGACCTTCTGGAGTGTCCCCAAGGCTATCGCCCCTCTCTTCATGACAAAGAGGGAAGTTGTCTCCGTGAATAATCATAGAGTTGAAGAACTCAGAAGAAATCAGACACCACCACGTCCCCCTCTGCCACCAGGCATGGAACCAGCAGGCCGTGAAAGCATTCTCAGGTCCGTGGGAGGGAGCATGAATTTCTGTACTTTTAAGGACTAGATTTTAATAGAAAATAGATGCTTATTGTTTTCTTTGTGCTATTTGGAAATGGAAGCTTGGTGCGTTGAAATTTCAAGAGACTGATGATAATAGCTCAGGTACTTGAAGTTATACAATCAAATGACAGTCTCCCCCCTTCCCCACCCACCCCCTAAACAAAGGAAAATTAAGACAAAGCAAAAACCAAAACCTTTGCAAGCTCCTGCCTCACTCAGGAAAAGCCAAAGTTCTCCAGTGGCCCACCAGGCCCTGCACCATCTGCCCTGCCTTCACCTCCCACTCACCCCTTGCTCTCCTGGCTGTTCCTTAAACTCAGGCATGCTCCTGCTTCAGGGCCTTTTCACAGGCTGTTCCTTCTGCCTGGAAGGTCCTTCCCTCAGTATTCACATGGCTCTCCCCTTACCTCCTTCAACACTTTGTTCAAATGTCACCTTCCCGGTGAGGCATTCACTGACCATGTTACTTAAAACTGCACCCAACACTCTCTACCCACTTGTTTTATATTTCTCCATCACTCTCATCACAGTCTAGCATATTAGATGATTTATTTATTCTTAATTTTCTTCTTTCTCACTCCACTCACTAGACTGTCAGCTCTGCAAAGGCAGGCGTTTTTGCCAGTTTTGTTCACTGCTGTGTCCCCAGCGTCAAGAACAGGACTGGGCACACTGTAGGTATTCAATAAATATTTACTGAATGGACAATGCTTATTATGTGTCAGGCATTATGCTGGGTCCTTCAATGATTAACAACTAATGAGAATAACTAATATTTAAGGAGACCTGGGGCAGGTTTACCCCAACTGCCTTAGAAATATGTATTTGTGTTAACTGCCCACTTGCTCCACGCCAGGCCTGTGTGAAGTTCTTCTCAGGGGTTAGCTGTCTGAGTTCTGGCTCTGGGGGAGTGAGAAAGTTGGGAGTGGCTATGATTAGTCCTGTTTCACATGGGAGGAAACTGAGGCTCTGAGAGGTTTGTTATTTGTCTAGGGGAAGGCAGTGATCAGAATTCGAACTCAGCACAGTCACTCTCCGGAAGCCAGGTTCTTAATACCACGTTCTTTTGCCTCCCCAATGCCCTACCTTGCCCAGTTTTCACACCTCTATGAAGTCTGTACCTTCATTAGCCCTGTTTTTAAAGGAGGCCACTGAGACTCAGAGAAGTGAAGTCACTTGCCCAAGAACACACAGCTGCAGGGTGGCAGAGCTGGGAATAAAACCCAGGGCTGCTCAGTCCTAGAGCCTGATGCTCCGCTGCTGCAGTCGAGTGAGCAGGTGGTGACAAGACAGCATGGGAGTGAGCCTGCTTTAGGTACAGTTTCCTCAAGTTGGGTGAGGGCTGGGGTGGAGCTGTGGGTCTCAGGGGCTTGCCTGGGGACTTGGTTCCTGGACCTGAGCCGAGAGCACTGACCCAGAAGACCTTGGACTCACCTCAGTCTTTGGAGTTACCAGTTGTGGGCTGAGAAACTTTCACATGGGGATACAAAGATAACAGACACACAGTGCTTGTTCTGTGCCAGGCCCCGTTGTGTGCTTATATATCTGAAAATCCTTACAACCCTAGAAGTACTATTATTTTGCCTATTTTACACTTGAAGAAACAGAGGCACAGAGGGGTTAGGTCACTTGCTCAAGGTCACACAGCTAGAAAGTGATTGAGCTGAGATTCAAACCTAGAAGCAAGAGCAATGATAGAGGAGAGGTAGGGGCCATCAAACACTAGATCTTCACACCCACCTGAGCAGGCCTGGCAGAATCAATGTGTGGAAAAACAGAAGTGAGAAAGCTATTTCCATGACATGTGAGGAAGAAAAAAAAAAAAACCATAGCATACAGTATGTACCACTCGTATAAAAAAAGAAAAATATATTCGTGCAGCATCTCAGAAGGAAATGCACAGGAGACACTGGGAACATTCACTGGGGGTGGACTCAAAAGCAGGGTGGGAGGGAGAATTTTTAACTCTACGTGCCCTTGTAAATTTGGTACTGCGATTACATAGCCAAAAATTGAAACTGAACATTTAGAAATTATGCTTATGCTTATATAAGCAGACTCTCTCTGGGAGGACGCACAAAAAACATTTTTTAAAAAAGGAAAAATTTTCTAATGCCATGGCTTGTCTACAGTGGTCCTGAGGAGGGAGGGGACTCGACTTTTCACCACAGGCTGAATGTAAATTTTGAGTTTTCTACTGTTTGAATCAATGCGACACTCCTGGTGCAATGGGTAAAGATGAAGTGGGCCCAAAAAAGAGGCAGCTCCACATGCACCGATATGGAAGGAACTCTGAAACGTTGTCAGATAGGCAGCATGGGAAAGTAAAAAAGATCCGTTAACGGGAAGCTGAGGAGAGGTCCACTTGCAGACAACCAGACACCTGACACACACAACTGCGCCCAGCGTGGGCAAAAGCTGTCCATCTGAGGGGCAGGCTTTCCGTCCACTAGGGTCCTTTCTGTCTTTTTCACTGTGAACATTTTCCTAGATTCACACTGCCCCATCCACCGCCCTGGTTAGGTTATTGCTCTAAGTTACCAGAACTGTGACACATTGAGGCTTTGTGCACGTTTGTGCTGGTGGCCCTTGGATATGAAGTTCACAGGCACCTGCTATGTAATGAGGGAGACGGGGGCGGGGGGATTGGCAGCCCTGGGGGTCTGTGACCCCAACCGAGGCCAGGGCCAATTCTGCAGTAAATGTCATCTTGGTCCCTGGTTCAGTAAACAAACCTTGTGATAAGGTCCCTTTTGGCTCTGATACTCCAGGGGTCACCTCCCAACTAGGAGGGCCTTGCTGGGCTCCACATGGCTGCCCTTCTAAGACACCCATGTCTTACCCAAGTCACCGCTAACCATGTGTGGCTGCTGAGCACTTGAAATGTGGCTGGAGCTACCAAGCAACTTCTATTGAATCTTAAAGAATTTCTATTTTAAAAGACATAAAACATTCCCATCACTGAAGAGAGTTTTCTTGGACAGCACTGCTCTTAGACTGTTTTCAGTGGTTAAATTCTTTCAGTGGGAAGGGAAAGCCACACCTAGGTTGACATTAAACATGGTGTTATTTAAGTTTTTACATCAAGATGTTTCGTAGCAAAATAGCAATACATTGTTTTCCGCCTGTGTAATTACTTACCTTAAAATAAAACCAGTTCCTTAAAAAAAGTTGCAAAGTAAAAGCAGTTTCAGTGGCCTGCCAATAAAGGGAGAGCAGGAAATAGGTCTTCACCAGGGCAGGGCCAGCACTGGGCTGGAATCCTAGTCTGGTTTGGCCAGGGTCTGCCCGACACCAGCCTGTTCTAGCAAGTAAGGAGTGGGGGGAGATACATACACCTCCCTTTGGCCCCAGCAACCAGACCTTGGAATATTGGGAGGGGACCTGCTTAACTTTGGCCCCAACCTTCACAGAAAGCAAGCTCTGAGTCCACTGGGCTCTCCGGATACCTGGATCGAGTCCTGTGAGTTGTTGTTATCCACACCACATCCAGCTCAAGGAGGGTGACTTCTCTCTCCCTTGCAGAGGACTCCTGCCTTCTGCTCACCCCTCCCTCCCACCCACCCACCCTGGCCGCCTTTGGAGGGCTGCCAGACCCCACCCCAGCCCGTCAGCAGACCCCTCAAAGAGTCACAGGACCGCTCCCCTGAGGTTTAGCATCAGTCTTTAATGCTGTCACACTGCACATTGACAAGTCACACACTTTGGTCTTGTGTTGGCAGTGGCAACTTACAATGAGTCTAAAGGTCTGAGCACCAGACTGGCCTGCAAGGAACAGATACTTGTTCCTACATGTCTCCCCCCACCCCCACCAGGTTCCTTCCGAATTCCATCATGGCCCCTTACAGAGAGCAGCAGCTGCTGTGGACTGGTTTCATTTGAGTGCACACCAACTTTACACGGAATTATAAAAACATATTTACAGACGTTCCACAGTGCTCCTGTAATCAGAAGCAAAGACCCTTTTATCAAAAGGGATTATACCTAGGGCTGTGCAAAATGCAAAAGGATCAGATCCTTTTGAGAGTCCAGAGTCCATTAAACGAAAAATTACCTGGGCCACTGGTAAATCCCAGGTGTGCCAAAGATTGCCTTACAGAAAAGGAAAGTGAGCGCACTCAGCCTTGGAGCCAGGGGTTGAGAGGACCCCCTGCTCCGGCCAGGGCCCCAGACGCTCGAGGGAGAGGCAGCTGCACAAGTTACTCGCTCACTGGAGGCCGGCTCCCTTGATCTTGCTGGAACGAGAGAGAGGTATTGCTTGTGGGAGCTGGCCAGGCAGTTCGGCAAAAATAGTCTAGGTTCTCAATTTGAGATGGCAAGAGAAAAGACGGGATTCTTCAGGGGAAGAGTAAGACGTGAGAGACAAATACAGAATAAAACATGAACTGATTACACAACAGAAACTGAGAAGTGTACAGGGCCTGGTAACCAAGAAGGCAGGTCCATACCACGTCTAACACCTGCAAGCAAAGGGACTACAGAGGGATCAAGTCCAGCTGTGGGTCTGCCTCTCCCCCTGGGCAGGGCCTGGGGGAGGAGGGTGTGGGCCCATCCCGGAGGGCGGCAGGACCCAGTGGGGCAGACTGGACTGCCTTTTCCTGCTGTCCCCACCACCTGCCTCCCTATCGCTCGAAAAACCACTTAAGTCTAGTGCACGACTTTAAAAGATTGTGTAATATATTCTCTGGAAAACATTCAGCAGTACGAAAGCCCGCCCTGGGCCCTCCCGCCCTCTCGCGGGTCCACAGCTGGTGGAACAGTCTGGAAATCCTTGAGCTCTGGAAAGGTCCCTGGTCAGTCCTTGGGGAACACAGTTGACTATATCGGAAGAACCTGCTCAAGAACGGTTCTTGACGTCTGGGGAATCCTTTCGGGGAAGATCACTTCAAACTCAATAATAAGGTCCCCACGTTTCTCGGGCATTTTGGGGAGAGGAAGTCCTTCTCCAGGAACTTTTCGCCGCATGCCAGGCCTGATGACATCTTTGAATACAACAGGTATGGTCCTGCCGTCCAGAGTTGGGACATTCACTGTACAGCCACACAGAGCCTTGGAAAGCAAACGGACAACATTAGATAGAGAGTAGCTTCGGAAGCTCACATCCTGCCCAGAGGATGTTTAATGTAGGGTAAGCACCATGAGGCCTTTGTAGCTAAGATCCTGCCCCCAGATCCACCCAGGTCACCAGCACAGAAGCTCTGGAAAAACAGCCCTGGAAAGTCTTGTTGCTACTGCACCTCCCAAGCCTGGCACACACCAAGAGCTCAGAAATATGTGTCAAGCAAATACTGAACTGTGTCAAAAAGCAGGCTTCTCCCTCCAGACGTTGCCCTGCCTAGTGCCTTACCTCCCGAAGGGTGATCCTGGCTGGGTAAATGACATCAGAGCCATCTCTCTTAAAGATATTGTGTGGCTTGTCCTTTAAAACAAAGACGATGTCGGCTGGAATGTTGTTGGAGGTCTGGTCTCCTTCCTTGGGGAAGGTGATTTTGGTCCCTTCTTTCCACCCCCGCTTCACTTCAATGGTCAAGATTTTGTCTTCGTTGCGAATGCTCTTTCCATCAGGGTTCAGCCGCTTATGAGAGATTTTCATTTTCTTGGTACAGCCGCTATAGATCTCTTCAAGTGATACCCTGAGATCATGGGTGACAGGGGGATCTTGCTTCCTTCGGGTGGGCTCTTGGGCAGGGCGGGAGCGGCCAAAGTTCATGTTGGTGAAGCCACCCATGCCCATGGGGAAGCCTGAGAATGGGTCATCGATGTCCATGCCTTCCTCCCCGTTGCGCTGCCCAAAAAAGGTGTCAAAGGGATTTCGGCCACCGAAGAACTCAGCAAACATGGCGTGAGGGTCTCCATGGAATGTGTAGCTGAAAGAGGTACCGTTAGCACCACCGCTGCTCCCGCCACTGGGGCCACTGCCCTTTAGGCCTGAAAAGCAAAAGCAGAAGAAATCAGATGGCTGGCTAGGAACTTAGCTCTCCAGGAGCTTTTCCTTAAGGAAAAAAGCTTAGGAGCCATTGCGGGAGGGATTTTTTTAGCCTGTCTGGGAAGAATAAGGAAGAACCCCAAGCTTTTACCTCCCACTTGCAGCGGCAAAAACAGAACCCTTACTCCCCAAGATAGGTAGTTCATTGTGGCATGACAGTAGTGAAAGGCTCAAGCTCTGAGGAGGCCACATCTCTTGGCGTCACCCAGGTCCTCACACCTGAGTAACCCATCCTTCCTGCAATGTTACAAGGAGTACAAAGAATTCACTAACAGATCCGATGAAAAAAGCACAACCCAGGATCAATTTTCACTAAATGTTTACTTTTAAATACTTTAGGGCTAGAGACGTGTGGGAGAGTAGAGATGAAGGTGAAACTGTAAACGGAGACTTTCAAATTCTCACACCCTGGCACTTACTGCCACCATTCTTATATAAAAAGCCACTTATTTCTGAAGACCAAGCCCAAAAGCCAGCCTGAGTCATCAACGGGCAACTGGACAACAAGAAAGCTTTCTTTTTCCCTGAAGAGGGCTACCCCGGGGAGGCTGGGCAGAGACATGCCCCATTGCTCCATACACCTTGACGGCCGACTACATGCCCGGCACGGCACGGAGCCAAGTAAGCACTTTACAGGGATTACCTCACTCCACCCTCGGAAAGCTCCGGGAGGTCGCTCGGCTTTAACTGTCACTCTCGTTTGCAGGCTCACTACACGCAGGCTGTGCCCGGCGCTCAGCCAGAGGCCCCACCCTGCACCTCGCCCAGGTGAGCCTAGGGCCCGCGGGGCCACAATGCCACCAGTCAAGCTAGGCCTCCGAACCCTCTCCTTCTGCACCCCGGACCGATCGGGGCCGTGGGCGGAGGCGGGCGCCCAGGGAACGGCAGACCCAGACATACTAGAAGCTTCTGGGCGAGCAGCGCAGCCAGGGCTGCTCCTCCCATCGGGCGGCCGCCTATCCGAGAGCGGAGGCCCGTGTGGCAGGAGGGCGGGGGCTGCTCGCCCCCGAGGCCCGGGGCGCCCCCCACTCCCCGGGACGTCGCAGCGTGGCCGCTGTGCCTCGGTTTCTCCGCCTGTCAAACGGCGGGGCCGCGCCCCCGGCCACGAGCGCGCACACTACCTTCCTCCCCATAGCGGTCGAAGATCTCGCGCTTGCGCGGGTCGCTGAGCACGTCGTAGGCCTCGGCGATCTCCTTGAACTTCTCCTCGGCGCCGGGCTCCTTGTTCTTGTCCGGGTGGTAACGCAGCGCCTGGCGACGGTAGGCCCTCTTGATCTCCTCATCCGACGCACCGCGGGCCAGGCCCAGCGTCTGGTAATAGTCCTTGCCCATTGCCTGCGCGTAGGGCTCGCCGCCCAGCTGTAGCCGTCCCCCGGCTCCGCCGCCGCCCGCTCCCGGAGTCTATATACACGCCCGGCGGAAGCTTCCAGAGCCCGCCAGCCCCCTCCAGAACCTTCCGCCACGCCCCCTACGCAGTTTCGACCAATCGCCGCCGCACAGGCTGCGACGCACAACATCCGGGGCGGGGCCGCGCCGCCAACAGCCCCCTGCGCGCGGCCACGCCCCTTCCCGCTCCGTCCTCGGCAACGCCTCCCCGTGGCGCGCGCCCCCGGGAGACGGAGGCTCCGCCCACCCTCCGCGGGAACCAATAGATATCTTGCTTTACTGCTCCTGACTACCCGGCCGGCCGCGCAGCCCGCCCCCTGCCTGGGTCAATAGGTTACGACGCACTGCTCCGGGAAGGGGCGGGGTCGGAGGAGACCCCGCCCCTTCCGTAGCAGAAGCAAACGTGCCCGCTCTTATCTCACAGGGCGTGGGAATCAGTTCCTGCCAGGAGTCTCGGGGCGGGCGAGTTACCTAATCTTTCCTTGCTCCAGACACACACCCTGCTTCTGGGACTAAAATTATCCACCCGCCCTCTTCTACCGGCTGTGGGGAGAATGCACTTCGGAGCCCCGGTACTGTCCCTGTCCTCACCTATACGGTACCCTGTAAAGCGAGGTGAGCACCCGGGACCAAAGTTCATCTCCCTGGAGAGGTCTTCTCAGTCCAGCTCCTTAAGCCTTTCAGTCTACTGTATTCTCAAGAACCCCTGCCACTGAAATTTAAAATTACCCTGTTCCTTGGTTTTCATGCTAAATGTCACCCTTCTCCCAGCCTGCGACCACCACGAGGGCAGGGACTGGGTCTTGTCAGTGCTGGGTCTCCAGTGGCAGAAACGTGTCTGGAACCGACGCTTCGTAAATATTCCTGGCTGTTTTTAATACACCTGCTTCTTTTTCCCCTCCCCACTACCTTTATGATTTGGGGGAGACATGGGCGTGTCATACACCTCAAGACCTCTGTTTCCTCATCTGTGGGCAACATGATCCCTTTCGGCTCTGAGAGTCTGGGGTGTCTGTGGTCAAGGGCAGGGCTGACGGGGTAAGAAGGCTCAGAAAGGGGTACCACCTGAGAAGGGAAGAGGGGTGGGTAGGTGGTGGTGCCCTGTGAAGGGGAGAGTTTCCTGGAAGAACTGCTTGGGAGGTCTGGGCGGTGTGACACTGGCTCTGGAGCCAGACAGCCCAGCCCATTCTTGGTTCCAGCTCTTCCTGGCTGTGTGATCTTGGGCTGGTTACTGAGCCTTCTAGGGCCTTTAGCTTCCTCATCTGTACAGTGGGGGTAGTAGTTGTACCTGCCTCATAGGGCTTTGAAGTTGACGTTGATTCAACATTTTTGAAGAGCCCAGGACAGGCCTGGCCTAGAGGAAGTGCTGTCAAAGGGGTGACTAGCCATCTGGTTGAATGGTGGGCTGCTGAGCCACCCGCCTCCTGGCAAAAGGCTTCTGTTAACTACTGCCCTTGTGCAGGCTGGAACTCCTGAGAAAGATGCTATGGCCTTCCCCTGCTGTCTAGCAGGGGGATTCCGGCCATCCCTGGCCACCCCGACCCCAGGGTAACCGTGTCAGTAAGGACTCTGGACTAGGACACACACCAGCTGACCTGGGAGGATGAGTCTGGGCTGGGTGCCATGCGGCACAGCACTGCAGGGTTCCTGAACGAATCATGGAGGGGAGAGAGTTTGATTTTTTTAAAAGCTACATAAACAGATAGCGGGAGAGTCACCATGGGGAAAAACTCAGAGCTTGTGGATTTCCTCACACTTATAAATTTAAGAGTTAACAGATGTGGCAGCCTCCAAGGGTCTTCACATAGCCCTGAGTGGGCCAAAAACATCATGTGAAGGGTGTCCTTGTGTTTAGGGGCAACCTGAGAGCTGGGAACTCTCCCTTCCTTGAGCAAGCCTGGGTCATGTTCAGGAAGTTTTAATTGTTCAACCCCCCCCAAAAGAAAAAAACAAACTCAACATCTCTTCTTATGGCTATGATTTTTTGACCTGGACACTCACTGGGCACTTTGGAATGTTATTGGAAAAGTGGCCTCTGCAGAAATCTCAGCACAGGTTTGAGCTCTCAACTCAGAGAAGAAGAGAAGATGTGATGGGTAGTTGTATGCATCGACTTGGCTAGGCAGTTGTACCCAGTTATTCAATTAAATACTAATCTAAGTGCTGCTGTGAAGGTGTTTTGTAGATGTGGTTAGGTTAACATCTATAATCAGTTGACTCTAAGTACAGGAGATGACCATTGGTATTGTGGGTGGACCTCATCCAATCAGTTGAAAGGCTTCAAAAGCAAACGCTGAGGGAATTCCCTGGTGGTGCAGTGGTTAGGGTTCTGTGCTCTCACTGCCGAAGGCCTTAAAAGCAAATACTGAGGTTTCCCTGAGGACGAAGCATCAATTCCTGGCCAAGAGTTTCCAGCCTGCTTGTCTGCCCTGCAGATTTCAGACTTGCCTTGCCAGCCCCCACAATCGTGTGAGCCAATGCCTGAAAGAAATCTCTTAATACACAGACACACTCACAAACACATATATCCTACTGGTTCTGTTTCTTTGGTATCCAATAGAACCCTAATATAAGAACTAAGCAGGACTTCCCTGGTTGCGCAATGGTTGAGAATCCGCCTGCCAATGCAGGGGACACAGGTTCGATCCCTGGTCCAGGAAGCTCCCACATGCCGCGGAGCAACTACTACTACTGAGCCTGCACTCTTAGAGCCCACGAGCCACGACTACTGGAGCCTGCATGCCCTAGAGCCCGTGCACCACAACAAGAGAAGCCACTGCGATGAGAAGCCCGCGCACCGCAACGAAGAGCAGCCCCCGCTCACTGCAACCAGAGAAAGCCTGCGCGCAGCAGCGAAGACCCAACACAGCCAAAAATAAATTAAAAAAATAAAAAGAACTAAGCAGGTGAGTCTGGAGTCGGTCAGCCTCCGTTGAAATCCTGGACCCACTATTTACTTATTTACTGCCTGTGTGATCTTGCACAACGTGCTCTACCTCTAGAATTGCTAGGTATGTCCTCCATAAAATGGGATAAGGGTAGATCTTACCTCCCAGGGTTGCTATGTGGATGAATTTGAGAGGGGCCAGGAAATGAACATCATAATAATAGCTAATACTGACATGGTCCTACTCTGTGTCAAGCCAGTTCCAAGCACTTGATCTGTATTAACTCATTTAATCCTGACAATAATCCTATGAGGTTGGACTATCATTACCTCCGTTTTACCGGTAGGGAAACTGAGGCTCTGAGAGATCATGTGACTTGCCTGAGGTCACCCAGTGAATAAAATGCTGAGGTGTAAAGTGTTTAGCATACTGAGTATGGTAAGTACTCAGCTTATGTTAAGATGTGATTCAGATGATGATAAAGACTTAATTTTTTAAAAAAAAGCATCGCCATTTTTTTCAGCTCTTCTCTTCATGAAAAAGAACTTCAAAAGCATTACAGCCATACAAGCTAACAATCTTCCCCTGGTGGAATACCCATGTGAAATAAAAACCTATGTTCACATAAAAACCCATGAGCAAATGGTTATCAAGGCTTTATTTGTCATTACCAACAGCCATTAAAACCTAAATATCCTTCAGTGGGTGAATGAATGAACTGTGATCTGGCAACATGATGGAATACTATTCGGCCATAAAAAAAGACTGAGCTACTGACACAGGAAACAATGCAGAGGAACCTCAAATGCATTATGTTAATGAAAGAAGCCAGATTCAAAAGTCTATTTACTGTGTGATTCCATTTTAAAGGACCTCTGGAAAAGGCAAGAGTATTGATGCAGAAATTGGATCAGTGGTTGCCAGGGGCTGGGATCTGCTGCAAAGGGATACAGGGGAATTTGGGGGAATGATGGAAATGTTCTATATCTTGACTGTGGTAGTGGTTACATGTCTGTATTTATTCAGAACTCTACACTAAATAAGGTGAATTTTACTGTATGTAAATTATACGTCAATAAAAAGAAAATAAATCCCATGGACTTAAAAATTAAAAAGGCAGACAAGATAGAACTTGGGAAACCTCTCTCTGGGGCTCCTGACACAGTGGAAAGTTGCTAACCAGCCCTGGCTTGTCTGCTATAGGCTTTACCTTCCCTCACACAGCTCTGACTCAGCTTCATCACACACCCAAAAACAAGCCAAGCCAGGTTCCTGGAAGAATCAAGATCCTATCTTACTTGCATGTGGGAAATAGAATTTCCCCTTTGGAAACTGCTCTAAGGGACTTATCACATTTGGCTCAGCAAATACCAAATGTATTTATTTGTCACCATTATGAATCAGCCACTGTGCTGGACAATCTAGCTGTCCCTACCAACAGGTATAGTCAGAGCCGTGGTACAGTGTCATGAATGGCTTGAACAAAGTGGTCAGTCTTCATTCTGAGGGTGGATTTGGTTTCTGCTGGCAGACTGACTACTGGAAGACAGGTGAGGCCAACAAGGGGTCCTCACACCTGTAATACCCATCAAAAACAAAGGACTTCTTTGCAGGCTGGATCATGCCTTTCTATGCATTTCTTGTAGGTGAGGAGTCGGGCAGAAATGATTTTTATGCCTCGGCTGGCACACAGCATAGTAGGTTCACAAAATTATTTGGTGCCTGTTGAGTGAGTTCAGGGCTCAGGGAAGCAGTCTCGAAAGGGAAATTCCAGAATGTTCTGAGTCTGTAGGAATGTGTGTGGAATCTCCAAAAATGACATCTATGTGGACACCAGACGCCTTGCCTAGCTGGAACCCAGTGATAGGGAAGACATGCTTACTCAGACCACATTGGAGAAGCTGGAAATGGGCAGAACTGGCAAAGTAGCAAAACATGGCTGTGTTTTAGGGTTTCAACCCTGCCTCCTCAGCATCTCAGAAGTAGACACCTCAAGTAACTCAACTTCATACGATTTAAACTTGTGGCCTCTGAGCGAGTAGTCCCCCATCCCCCTCCATGAGGCCAGGGAATGAGGCCTGTTGGTACATAAAGGATCTCAAGATACTGTGAGCCCCACAACTGCTAACAGGAAGAGATCTGTACAAGAGAAAGTACAAGTATAAAACACTATGTTTTCATCTGTTTTGCCCAGATAGGCCCGATGAAAAAGGTAATGAATTTCTGAAGACCACAGCCTTAGCTTCCTTTACTTGGAGACAGGGGTCCCCAAAAGCTGTAGCTTCAGAAGTCTCTAGAGCCTAACCTGGATGACTAAGTGCTGAGCATTGACTCACCTTCTCCCTGCCCTGCTCTCCTGTGAATCAGAGATCTATCTTTGAGGACTTCTCACCATGTCCCTGATGCCAGGCCTCTGAATTCTGAAGGGTTCAACAGTTGATGAAGGCTCAGGGGCAGGGTCTGGAATCAGGAGAAAGTAGATAAGGTGAGGGAGTGTGCCAGGTCCTGTCTTAAGTGTGTGTGAGTCTGTGTGTGTGTGTGTGTGTGTGTGTGTTTGTGTGTGGTGGAAACCAGCCTCCCAGCCTGCTCATGACAATCAATGGAGCAAAAGCATGGCATGACCCCAAACCAGCACTGTCCAGTAGAGCTAGTGTGCCAGCCACATGCAAGCTGTGTTTGATTTTAAATGTTCCAACAGGCACATTAAAGAAGTAAAAAGAAACAGGGGAATTTAATGTTAATAATGCATTTTAATCCAATATATCCAAAATAATATCATTTCAACGTGTAATCAACATAAAAGGTGATTAATGAGGTTTTTTGGTTTTTTTTTTTTTACATTTTCCTTTTCGTACTGTTTGAAATCGGTTTGTGTTTTATGTTTACAGCACATCTCAGTTTTGACCAGCCACATTTCTAGGGCTCACTAGACACATGTGGCCAGCGGTGACCATACTGGACCGTGCAGGTAGAGACAAATGTGGCCTCCCTGCCCATCGAGTCAAGCAAGGTGGGGCGGGGGCTTGCATTGAAAGGGGAGTGAAGACAGCCCCAGAATGGTTACAGGTTGGGGGCGGTTCCAGAAGGCTTTTCACCACCCATTTCCCCTTTCCTTTCCTCCCATTCATGACAGATACGGGTCCCCTAGCCAGAAAGGCCTCTCCATCCAGGTGCCCCAGCCCATGCCTCCAACCCCTATCCCTCTCCCGTTGCTCCCCGGTATCCCCCGGGGGCCGCCCACCTCGGAATTCATCGAGTCGAGCTGCCCACCACGTGGATGCTGCCTTGTACGTCACTCAACTGCTAGCTCCCTCCCCGCCGCCTTGCAGTAACCTTCGCTTCCCTTGGTTTCCACAGCGACACCACCAAGGGGCGGGGCGGGGGGGCTCGCGGCGCGGAGGCCCCCTTTGATTGGTGGGTAGCCAAGCCCCTTCTTTCTACCGACTCCCCTCTCTCTTGCCCGCGCTCCGCCCCCTCGGTGGGTCCTGCAAGCTGATTGGCTAGCCCCGTGGCGAGAGCGGCTATTTCTCGTTCAGACCTGCCCTGCTGGGCGAGGGCGAAGTGGGCGCCCCGTGCGCTGATTGGCTGGAGGGGCGCGCGCGGCAGGGAGGAGCGGGGCGGACGCGGAGCCGCGGTTAGTCTCGCGGGGAGGTCGTGAGCGTGTGAGGTATTCCTTGCAGTGTTGCGCGCAGGTAGCTGCAGCAGCAGGAGCAGTAGCCGCCGTGTGAGGGAGCCATGAAGCACTCTGAGGTAAGAAACGAAGAAACGGGGGCCGAGCGACCGCCGCAGACCCATTTTTTTCTTCGTGAGACAACGGGAACTCCCCCCCTTTCTCGCCCTGTGCCGAGCCGGAAGGCGCAGGCGCAGTAGGCGCGCGTTGTGCCCCGGGGCCACTCGTAAATCGCAGTGCGCATATGCGGGGGAGGTACTTCTAATTCTGCAACCCAGGCTGTTTTGGGGTTGCCTTTTCTTGGGGTCTCTGCAGGGCCTGGGAAGCTTACAGGTTCCTTGCAGCTCCCCCTGCGGGATGAGTTGCAGACTTTGGCAGGGGAGGAGCGAGGGTGTGGAACCCTTGCTTCCGGTCTGAGGGTGTCTTGCACAAACCTTGCACCCTGCCTCTGCCTCGGGCTTTGGAAGGGGCTTTGCAGTCAGCCCAGAGAGGCTTGATCTTTGGATCCCTTCCTCGCCTGGGACGTCTCCCTTGAGCGGCTTAGGCGGTGAAGGTGTAGGTCCAGTGCTGGCTCCCGCCGACCAGCAAAGCTGATCTTTGTTTTCTGTTAATATAAGAGATCATCTCAGTCAACCCCTGCGTGTCACCGAGGAGAAATCTCACACCCATAACCAGTCTTGAGGTCTAGGTCTTCTGACTCCTAACTCGGG
>NW_006796961.1:278979-286669 GCF_000442215.2 Lipotes vexillifer | reverse complement strand
TTTCCCTTAAAACGAAGTGTTTTGATGCACTTACCGACCTAGCTGATAATATAATGTTAATAATTTAATTAATTATTGCTGACTTATAAGTAACATTAAATAATAAACTAATTTATTATTAAATTAATAAGGATAATTTGAAGAGTGCTTACTTTTTTGCTTGTGAGATTCTGTTACCTTGTTTTCTTATCTTCACACCCCTGTGAGGTAGGAGACTATTAATTATTCTTGTTTTTGTAGATGGAGAAACAGTCTCAGAGATGTCAGATGACTTGCTCAAAGGTCCTGAGCTAGTAAATGCAGAACAGAGAGAGAAACTCAGGACTCCAGAGTCTCAGTTGCTAACCACTATGCCATGCTGGTCCCCAAATGAAAATGAGCAGGTTGAGAGGTTTCTTGGGTTTTTTTTTCCCTTCCCCAATTAAAAAAATTGGGTAAAATACACATAAAATTTACCTTAACCGTTTTTTTTGTTTTGTTTTGTTTTTTGCTGTTCGCGGGCCTCTCACTGTTGTGGCCTCTCCCACTGCGGAGCACAGGCTCAGCGGCCATGGCTCACGGGCCCAGCCGCTCCGCGGCATGTGGGATTTTCCCGAACCAGGGCACGAACTCGTGTCCCCTGCATCAGCAGGCGGACTCTCAACCACTGCGCCACCAGGGAAGCCCTGCCTTAACCATTTTTAAAAGTACAGTTCAGTGGCATTAAGTACATTCACATTGTTGTGCAGCCATCGCCACCATCCATCTCCAGAACTCTGTTCTTTTCATCTTGCATAACTGAAACTCTGTACTCATTAAACCCCTTCTCTTCTCTGCCCAGCCTCTGGCAACTGTCATTTTACTTTCTGCCTCTGTGAATTTGATCATGTTAGGTGGCTCATGTAGGTACAAGGAGAGATTTCTTGTTTTTATTCACCAGTGGAATACCACTGTTTCTGCCCACCCCCTTTACTGCTACTACTGCCATTACTATTATTGTTATTATTTTTGGTGGTAATTTACCCAGAATATTTTGAAACCTTTCACCCAGAAGTCCTTAATCATTTTTGACATGGCTCAGAAATGAGGAGGCAGGATTCAGTAATCTCATGCTTCATTCAACTTTATGATTATTGATTGAAGTTCTTCTAATAAAGTTCTCCTAATACAGTTTTCCCTCTCAAAACCTCTGTGCAACCCTGGAGAAAAAGCCACATTCACTTTGAAAGATGCAGGATGGAAGATACGTGTGGTCTTTTACAAAATGGAGTTAGTTTTGCTAGTTGGCAGGCAGATAAAGTAGGCCCCAGAGAACCCCTGGGGTGGGCACTTTTGTTCCGGGAAGCTGGGCACAGCCTGAGGCCCATGGCTTGGACTGGAGGACATGCTCTACTTTACTCAAACCCTTTCCCTCCCAGAAGGAGGGAGGAACTTCAAACCCACTGTTCAAAGTGACCTTGGAGAAAGAAAATAAAATTGTTAATTTGCTGTGTTCTCTGCATTCTCTGCTAACATTTGCCAAGTAAGCACTGAGGTCATAGCTACAGAGTTTCCGTACAGGAGGAGCAGTTGTCTCCCAGCCCAGTTTGCACAGCACGCCGATCAGCTTTTTTTTTTTTTTTTTTTTTAATTATTATTGGGGTATAGTTGTTTTACAATGTTGTGTTAAGGCCAATCAGCCCTGGATGTTTGTTGCAGATTAATAAAAATAGCAGAGATTCTTTCCCTCACATTTAAGTTTGAGAAAAGGTTTCAGTTATCCATAGCAAAGAATGTATTTCTGTTTGGGACTAAGTCCATCCTTCTACACCCAAGCGACCCCCTATCCACTGAGTGATTAACACCCACCAAAAAGACCTTTTTGACTCTGAGAGAGACCTTGGAGATTATGACGTGTAATTTACAAGCGATAGAGATGCTGCTCAGAAAGGTGCAGGACTTGCTCAGTGACACAGTGAGTTAGTGAGGGTTGATATCTGATGTTTTGGGCAGGTAGGATTCCAGCTGGAGGGGAGATTTGCTGCTGCTGTGATGACAGTTTGCTGACACTGCCATTCTCCCTTCTGTGGTCTTGAGAGGATGATGTGTCCCTTCAGTGGCCTAATTGAGATAAAGCAGGCAGAACAGGTCACTCTCGGGCTTTGGCTGAAGCAGTTGCTTGGAAGGCAGAGCAGGCCTTGGGATTGTCTTGGGATCAGAGCAAGGTCGATAAAGGAACTGCTTATCCGAGGCTATAGGATTTTTTTTTTTTTTTTAATTTTGTTTTGCCATTGCAGATGAGAGGTCAAAGTAATGATCGCAGTAGCAGCTCAAAAATAGTTGCTGTATCTTGTGCGTCTGTTAATTCCTGGAATGATCAGTCCCTTTCAGCCTTCTTGGGCCCAGGCCACTGCCCATTTCCCACAGCTGGGTTCCCGGAGGCAAGGCGGCCTCATCCTCGTGGGGTCCCCACTGCCCCATTTAGGATCTTCCACCCCCTCCCCCCCAAAAAAGCGTAGCTCTGTTGGTTCTCATCTTGTGAATAATCCTCGACCAATACGGTTCTTGCTTCAGTTTTCTCCACAGGAATAAGTATGTGAAAGTTCTGGAAGCAAGAGTTCTGGTCAAGAGGCAATTGTTTAGAGCTGGAAACTAGGTGGAAGGTGAAAATTAAGGAGAACGTAGATTCATGTGTAATGGTGCCATAGGTGCATGGGCTGTGGACAGGCCTGGCTCTGCCACTCACTAAATAATTGTGACCCAGCGCAGGTTACTTAATCTCTCTGAGCTCCTTGGAGCAAAATCTGTTTAATTGTAACAGCAAAGGCCAGCAATAAAGAACATTATGAAATTGCTGGAAATATATCCTTAAGGGGTATGCATAAAAGGAGAGGTGCTACATGTAGCTCTGGTTCATTTATTTTAACTGTTGTGCACGATTCCATTATATGAAAAACAATCTAGTTTGATTTCCTGGTCCTTTAATAAATCTCCAAACATCCTGTAGAGTGGAAAAAAAGCAAATAGCAAAAGATTTTATAAATTTAAAAAACATACCAGATGAGACTTATGTGTGTTGTTTATGGACATATACCTAATTAAAGGATAAATTATAATATGAGATGAGAAATGTATGGGAATTACACAGTAGTTAGAGGAACCGTTGGTTGGGTAGAGATGGAGGGGGAGGAAAAGGCATAGGGAAGGTTTCAGCTATCTTTTTTTTTTTTAAGGGAATCTGATGTAAATAGAGTAAAATATAAATATCTGTTTAATCTGGGAGGTGGCATCCTAAGTGTCTGCTGTTTCCTATACTTTTTTCTTCTGAATTCTTGTGTCCTTCTGAAGTAGAAGGTGAGGGATAATTTGGGTTCTTTTGGCCATCAAGCGCTGTTTTAATATGCTGGTCTCTGACTTTTGCACTTAAATTTGGTGCCTGTTTGCAGGAAAGTGTTGTGCTCTGAGATGGGGCTTGCTTGATCTCTCACTCACACCTTTCTGCAGGCTGCATCCAGCAGACCTTCAGAAAACGCTTTTGGGATTGATTTTGCATTTGCAGGCAGGATGGGAGCCCGGTTATGATCCGCCTCTTTCTGGGTTATTTTTTGTTGCTAGATAATAATATCAGCGACAGGTCATACTTCTTATGTCCTTCCAAAAACCCTGAGAGGTGGGTACTCCTTGTGTCTTTGTTTTGTGGATAAAGAACCAGAGGCTCAGAATGGTGAAGGAACTTGTCCAAGATTACATCATAGTGGAGACAGGATCCAGACCCAGGTCTGTCTGATTCCTCATCCGTAGAAGAGCCAGAGCCGTGGCATTGCTGGTGATGCTGGCAGTGCTGGTAATAACAGCGACCAGAGTTTATTGAGTCCTGTGAACACCTGATCCGGTGGGGCACCAGTGTTAACTTCTGCTTTACAGGTAAGGAAACTGAGGCTCAGAGAAGTTGGTTAAGTTGCTCAAGGTCACAGAGCCAGGAAGCAGTGGAGCTGGGCCTTGCTCTCCGGTTTGCCTGACTCCAGTGGCGGGCCCTGGGTGGAGGAGGTGGGCCGGAGAAGCTGAGTGCTGGGTGTGGCTGGGCGGGTGCAGGACAGGGCAGCTGTTAGAGCCCACTGGTGGGGCACTGGGGTGCGGACGGGGAGCCCTGAGCCTAGCGGAGCCTCTTGAATAACTGGTTCCTGAGGAGTGAAAAAGGTGGAGGGTTGACAGCCCTGCGTGGGGGGGTGGGGACTGTGCTCCCCAAAGACTACCTGTCTTGTTAACACAGTTGAGTTTGTTTGGGAAACCCTGTACTTTCACCGACGGTCTTGGCTGGATGAGGATGAGAAAAGCCCGAGACCTTGGGCTGGTTGGTCAAGTTCAGGTGAGGTCTTAACACCCTCTTGCTGATATAGACAGTGGCAGCTGAGGATGGGCACAGCCAGAGCATCACGATGAAAGCCACTACTGATACAGTGCTCACTCTAAGTGCTTTTTATCAATTAACTCATTTACCCCTCACAGTAAACGTATGAAGTTGGTACTATTCTTATCCCTATCTTTTTTAAAATTTTAAATTTATTTATTTATTTTTGGCTGCATTGGGTCTTCTTGCTGCACGTGGGCTTTCTCTAGTTGCGGCAAGCGGGGGCTGCTCTTCGTTTCGGTGCGCGGGCTTCTCATTGCGGTGGCTTCTCTTGTTGCAGAGCACAGGCTCTAGGCACGCGGGCTCAGTAGTCGTGGCTCACAGGCTCTAGAGTGCAGGCTTCAGTAGTTGTGGCGCACAGGCTTAGTTGCTCCCTGGCATGTGGGATCTTCCCAGACCAGGGATCGAACCGGTGTCTCCTGCATTGGCAGGCAGATTCTTAACCACTGCGCCACCAGGGAAAGTTCTCTTTTCTCTATTTGACAGATGGGGAAATCAGGGCCCAGAGGAGCGAAGAGATGTACCCCAGGTCACACAGCTAGTGAGCGGCAGAGCCTGGGTTCTACTAGATTCAAAGTGGGCTTCACTGTGGGTTGGCCCAGGCATTCATGCCCTGAGGAAGTTATGAAGTGTGGCCGAGTGGCCGTGGCCTTTGCAAGCCACTGGGTCTGCTCTCGGGACGGTTTCTTAACTGTCTCGGGACAGTTCACTTTTCTCATCCATGAAGCCAGGATAAAGACACCTGTCTCGGAGGGACACTGAGGAGAGTGAAGTGCCCAGCACACTTCCTGGCCCATAGTCAAGGTATAAATCATTAGGCGGATAAGGATAAATGGTTAGGTGGATAAAGACAGATCTGCATCAGTGATGCCACCTGAAATGCTTTCTGCATGTGTCCTCTTTTTTTAAAAAAATTTTTAAAATTAATTTATTTTATTTTTGGCTGCGTTGGGTCTTCATTGCTGCGTGCGGGCTTCCTCTAGTTGCAGTGAGCGGGGGCTACTCTTTGTTGCGGTGCGCGGGCTTCTCATTGTGGTGGCTTCTCCTGTTGCAGGACACGGGCTCTAGGCGCTTGGGCTTCGGTAGTTGTGGAGCGCAGGGTCAGTAGTTGTAGCTTGCGGGCTATAGAGCATAGGCTCAGTAGTTGTGGTGCATGGGCTTATTTCCTCCACGGCATGTGGGATCTTCTTGGACCAGGGCTCAAACCCGTGTCCTGTGCATTGGCAGGTGGATTCTTAACCCCTGAGCCACCAGGGAAGCCCTGCATGTGGCTGTTTTGAACGCATCATAACTTGTCAGTGAACAACGCCCATGGAGATGGATTCTTGCTAAACAGTATGCCCAGAAGATGGAGGAAAAAGCCCGGATGCCAAAGATCATTTCTGATATAACATCACGTACACTAAAGTCACATTTTGGGATGATCTGCTCCGTCCTCCTCTATGGGATGACCCTCAGTGAAGTCAAAGCCCGGTCAGAACCCACCTTTTTCTTTTTTGTATTTTGGCTGTGCTGCGCAGCATGCGGGATGGTTCCTCAACCAGAGATTGAACCCGGGCCTCCGCAGTGCGAGTGCCGAATCCTAATCACCAGGCCACCAGGGAAGTCCCCAGAACCCACTTTTTAACTTTTGTGACAAAGAAGCACTCCAAGAGGCAGGTGCTCACAGTGGGCCTGGTCTTCTGATGCCTGTCACAGCCTTCGTACTCACAAGTGCACCACTTCTGTTCTTGCCCCTCCTGGCTGTGTTCCCCACCCAGCAGCAGCCAGAGGGTCTCTCCCATGTAGCGGGGAGGATCTTAGCACTCCACGCCTGAAAACACTCCCATCAGAGTCTTCTGGTCCTCCTCTGTCCCCTCCTCTGCTCACTCATTGCTGTACTGCTTTTGTCTCAAACATCTACATCCACATCCCTGCCCTGTGCATAGGCTCTTCCCTCAGCCAGAAATGCTCTTCCCTGTTTTTTCCCACGCCTGCTCCCTTCTTGTTTTTTTGTCTTTAAAAAAAAATATATATTTATTTATTTATTATTTTTGGCTGCACTGGGTCTTATTTGTGGCACGTGGGATCTTTTATTGCGGTGCGCGGGCTCTTCATTGCAGTGCGTGCGCTTCTCTCTAGTTGTGGCACATGGGCTCCAGAGTGTGTGGTCTCAGTAGTTGCGGCGTGTAGGCTTAGTTGCCCCATGGCATGCAGGATCTTAGTTCCCTGACCAAGGATCGAACCCGCGCCCCCTGCATTGGAAGGCAGATTCTCAACTACTGGACCACAAGGGACGTCCCTGCTCCCTTCTTGTTATTGAGAGCTCAGCTTCAGCGTCTTTCAGAGAGGCCTTCCCTGACCATCCTGTCTGGAGTGTGACCCCTGTACTCTGTTCCTCTCCTCTGGCCCTCCTTGGGCTGTGGTTGTGTTTTCATTTGGGAACTTGATGGTCTTTCTACCCCGACAGATTGTGAGCTCCCTGAGGGCAGGGGCTCTTGGGGTCTTGTTCCTACAGCTTCCGAATGGGTAGATGAATGCATCTTCTCCCTGCGGTCAGGCTCACAGGGAGTAGTAGAAGGGTGAGTGGGGGCCTGCTGCAGGGACCTGGGTGAGTCCAGTGTTGCATGTGTTGGGCTCAGGTGGCCCCGTGTGACCCGTCCTTAGTGGTCCCGACCTAGGGAAGTTGGCTCTACGGGGTGGCCATAAGCCCTGGGTCCACCCTGGCCACAAGTGTCTTGTTCCCTGTTGTCCCCCTCCTTCTGGAACCTGGGCATGGTGAGACGGGAGCCTCCAAGACTGCACGTGGGCCCGCCCGTCTTTGTTGCACAGGTCGCCGGCAGGTTCTGCTGGTCTGGGCACTCTTCCGTGGTGGGCTCTGCTCACCTGTTTTCCGGTCCATCATCTATTTATTAGTTCATTCCTTCTAACATATATATATATTTTTTCCTCTATACCTGTCATACGCCAGGAATACTGGGCTGAACGAACCACAGCCTCTGCCCCCAGGGTGTCTTCATCTAAGCTGAGGCCTGAAAGAGGAGGTCTTCCCGCAAGGGAGAACAGCTTGTGCAGAGGCCTGGAGACCAGACTCCGTGGTTGTCCCATGTCTAGAGATGAGGCTGGCCAGGCAAGCTCTTGTAGACACCCAGACACCTGTGGACTTTGTCCCAATGGTGATGGAAGTTTCTTTTTCCTGTTGATTTTACCTAAAAGTTTAACTTTCAGAGGGCAGTTTATTGCTAAGTCCTTGGGGGGGGGGGGATGGGGGGGTGCCCTCCCACTGTGGTGTATGTTATGTAAACATGAGGGAGAGTTCACGCCCCCGCGGCCCCCCCCCCCCCC
>NW_006796961.1:274569-278969 GCF_000442215.2 Lipotes vexillifer | reverse complement strand
CACCGCCCCCGGCCCCACGCCCAGTCCCGTGGTTACTTAGAGATGGGCCACAAGCGTCTCCCAGCCCTCTGGGGGATAAAGGGCCTCTCAGTAGCTTGTGGGGATTGGCAGGCTGGCACAGCCCTGTCCCTGCTCGAACCAGGCTCTTACGTAAGCAGAACTCATGGGCCATTCAGGCAGCCCAGGAGACTGCAGGGTTTGTGCCATCTCCCAGGGCTTTCTGAATTCTTTTTTTTCCCTCTTTAAAAGGACCAGGGAGCACTGCCTGGGGACCATGCCGGTTGTGTGGGAACTGGGCCTGAGGGAACGGTGCCTGTCCTCAGGGTGGGAGTGGATCTCTCAAGTTGGCGGGGAGGGCAGTTTAACCCTAGCATTTGGGGCTTTATAGAGCAGCAGGAAGCAGGCTGAACTTGAGGGTGTCCAAGAGCTGCAGCTTGCGGTCTTGTGAGGAGGAGCTGTCTCCCAGGACCCCTCAAGAAGCTGACTCAGGAGAAGGGTGGGTTGGGGGAGTTGTCGAGTTGCCGCTTCTCAGGAGGTGGGGTTGAGGGAGCATGTCTCTTTGTGCATGAGGGTAATAGCAGAATTCTTGGGGAGATATGTAGAGTCTGAAACAGTGTATTGTTGAATCCTCTCCGCTGCAGAGAATCAAGTCTCACGGAATCTCCTGGCTGGAGGTGGGATCCACAGAGGACGGGCTGGGGTTGAGGCCGGGGAAGTCCCAGTGCTGGGACAGTTTCTGGAGAGGTGGCTGTCCTCGTCCTGTCAGCGAATCCCGTCATTCAGGTCTCAGCTCGAATGTCATCTCCTCTGAAGGGCTCCCTCTGACCCACCCAGGCCACACTTGTCACCCCTCCTGTTTTGGTTCTCCGCGTAGCACTTAGCACCTTCTGATAGCTGTTTGTGTGAGGTTCTCCTCTGTCACCCTGACGTGGGTCTAGTGATTGTGTGCTTGCCTGTTAAGAGACCTACACATACAGGCAGGGCGGGCTCAGGCAGTTAGTTAGGCACATCGTCCATGCCCGCACAAAAGACACCGCAACCCAACGAGCAGGAGGGTCCCAGGAGGGTGACTCACGCTTTTGGGGTGCCTGGCCGTTCCCTGGAACCCATGGGTTTGGCCGTGAGCGTGTGTAGCTCTGGTGCGTTAGTGTGGGCTTCTGCTCATCTTTCGGTACTTTGGAATTTGGCCATTTTTTCCCCCCATTTTTGACCCAGAGTTACTTGAACTCTGAGTTTTCACGTAAGGATGAGATGGGGATCCTGTCGGAAGCACCGACCACGACCGACGGGCCCCAGTAATATCTCCTGCCGGGCTCATCCAGGCGCCATCTGAGAAGTGGGCCCAGGAACTGTACACATTCTGAACACCACATCCTGGCTCACCTGGGGCCTCTGGATGGCACCATTTCCAGTCTCTCCAGCTGGGCCTGGAAACCTGCACCATCCGGGAGAAAGCACGGGGAAGGGTGTCTTTGTGAAGACTCCGGGACTCATTTCCCCTTACTTCATTTCCCTGTCTCTTGCCAGAGCCAGTAGAGCCGAGCGAGCTGAGACCTGTGGGGTTGGGAGAGGCTCGGAGGGCCTTGGCCTGTGGAGACAACCAAGGGTAGCCTCCTGCACCCCTCTCTCAACAGCTGCAGTGGAGTATTTTCTCTTAAACTACCTTACCCTTTATAGACGTGGCTAGGCCTGTTAAATATTCCAGAAACCCTGCCCTCCTCTGCCAAAATCCTCTTTCACTTGTTACTACTTTCCTCTCTTTGTCCCAAGACGTGCATGCATTTCTTTCCCTTTGGCATTTTCATGTTCCTTAAGTTGGGATACATCTTACGATTTGTGTCTACCTATTTATTTATTTAAAATTTATTTATTTTTGTCTGCATTGGGTCTTCATTGCTGTGCGCGGGCTTTCTCTAGTTGCCGTGAGCGGGGGCTACTCTTTGTTGCGGTGCGCGGGCTTCTCATTGTGGTGGCTTCTCGTTGCGGAACAAGGGCTCTAGGCACACGGGCTTCAGTAGTTGCGGCACGTGGGCTCAGTAGTTGTGGCTCACGAGCTCTAGAGCTCAGGCTCAGTGGTTGTGGCGCACGGGCTTAGTTTCTCCACGGCATGTGGGATCTTCCCAGACCAGGGATCGAACCCGTGTCCTCTGCATTGGCGGGCAGATTCTTAACCACTGCACCACCAGGGAAGTCCCTCTACCTATTTATTTTATGTTGACGTATGTGTCGTCCCCCCCGCCCCCCCAAATGGCAGCTTGTTTTGAATCAGTGGCACTTTAGATCTAGGAATTAGGGTGTCTTTTTCACTGCTTGCCACCTTCACGCTCTGATCAAAGCCATCAGGGTCTCAGGCCTGACGTCTCAGCTTCCATGTTTGTCCTCAGCAGCGAGAGGGCTCCTTCTCAAACCAAACCAGGTTGTGGCACTCCAGCAACTTCCCATCACTGGACGCTCAAACCCAAAGTACTTGTCTTGGCCTCTACTCCAGCTTCCTCCACAGCCGCGTGCCCTCAAGTACACTGTGCTCCAGTCTTCTGATGTTCTGAGCCCTGCCAAGCTCTGTGATGCCTCAGGGCTTTTGCACTTTCCTCAGGGAGCCTCATGCTGGCTCAAATTGCATTTCCTTAGAGAGGCCTTTCCTGACCACCTCCTGTGGCCCTCTGGGCTCCCTGCCCAGCTCTTTTCTTCCAGCAGCTGGTACACCCTGACCTCATGTTACGTAACAGATTCTTTACCCATGTTCCCCTTGAGCGTGAGCAGGCCCAGTCGGGGGGGCTTGGCCATTGTATCCCAGCACCTGGATCACTGCCCAGCATGCTGCTGTCACACCTAGGTGTTTCTGTTCATCATCGAGCCCAGCCCCTAGCACAGGCCTGGCATATCAAGGGCTCGGTTTGCTCAGCAGATGAAGAACAGGAACTTCTCAGTCAGCAGAAAAGGCTCTTGGGGGGTTCCAGATGACCTCCACATGTGGTTGAGTCCTTTGCAGGTTTCTGTGTATCAAGCACATCCTAGCTCTCCTTGGGCACCGGACACTGTTTCCAGGGCTCTGTGAGTTCCCTGGCCTGGGCCTGGCGTCTCTGGGGAGCACAGGGAACAGGATTGCTCTGCAGTAGGTGGCCGCAGCCATCCTTGGGTAGAGCCCTCTGGCTCATGTACTAGAAGGTTCGATGGCTTGCTCAAAGCTCCTCTGGGCCATGTAGAGCCTTGGAAGATGGGCGGCGCCTGGGCCTGAGACTGGACTGGGAGGTGGGGTCTGGGTCTCCCACCCTGACTGGGTAATGCCTGCCATACTATATGCTCTTGGGGACCTGCATGGGGGTGAGCAAGTAAGCAACACCAGGCCTTGGGGACCAGGTCCTGTTGCCAGTCCCTGGGACCAGGTCCCAAGTCACTGCTTTCAGAAAAACAGTGGAGTGGTGCCTAATGGGCTAGTCAGCTGGAAGATCCTTACAGATATTCTTGATACTAGATCACTGTGAGACTTTGGGCCAGTAACTGGGAAGGAGTTCCCAGAATTGGGATTTTTTTTTTTTTTTTTTGCTTTAACAAAACTCTGTCCATTCTCATCTGCTTATTTATGTGAACTGGGTTTCTTAGTGTTTACTTTAAAAAAAAGAAAATAAAGAAATGTCAGAATAAAAACTATAGATCATTCTAGCAATAAGAAATATTCACCTTGCCTACATGAAGTAATTGCAAAAAAGGGTGCCTCCATCCCACTGAGAGAGGCAGTGCCAATCACTTGGTTAATGTGGCCAAGTGGTTAATGATTAGCAACAGTTGTTGATGATTTATGATTTATGTTTATGATGTATGTTTAGCGGATATTGTAATGATAACTCGTCCTGAAGGAGGTTCTCTTTACACTTAGAGCCTTAGGTCCTGAAAATGTTTTTAAGAAATTTGATTTCAGTTTGAGGAATAGGTAGGATGCTCAGTAATAACCTTCACTCATAAGCGTGTATTTGGATACAATTCCATGGGGGAGGGGAACAGGAACAGAATTCAACTTCAAGGCAAAAAAGGAGCAAATATTAAAGAGCTTGTTTATAGCTTTTTCCTTTTAAAGGAATGATGGTAGGTATGATATTACTCAAGTATTTAGACTCTGGTGAGATTTAACAGAGCCCCGTAAATGTTTACATAAAATTTGCAATATCTACAGTTGACCAGAAGTGACATCTTTTGTAACTATTCAAGCTCAGGTAAAAAATATTAGATGTCAGGCTTCCCTGGTGGCGCAGTGGTTGAGAGTCCGCCTGCCAATGCAGGGGACACGGGTTCGTGCCCCAGTCCGGGAAGAACCCACACGCCGTGGAGCGGCTGGGCCCGTGAGCCATGGCCACGGAGCCTGCGCGTCCGGAGCCTGTGCTCCGCAACGGGAGAGGCCACAAGAG
>NW_006796961.1:274196-274559 GCF_000442215.2 Lipotes vexillifer | reverse complement strand
AAAAAAAAAAAAAAAAAAAAAAAAAAAAAACCCCACAAAATATTAGGTGTCAACTTAAAAATCTTTCTTTGGGGGGGGACATGCAATTTTCAAAATTATTTTAGGGATACATGACCAAAAAGGGTTCGAAGAGCGCTGAGTTTGCTCGCCTACAGATGTTTTCATGTGATCCCAGGGAGGAGGAGTGGTGTGTTTCAGTGAGCTGGATCTCTTTGGGGATGTTCAGTGGGCATTTCAGACTCAACATGTCCAAAACTGAAGCTGGATTCCCCACCACCAACCTGTGCCGCCCCCCAACCCCTGCCAGTGAGTGGCAGTTCCAGTCTTCTCATCACCAGGCCCCAGTCTGTTTGACTCAGCTCT
>NW_006796961.1:272121-274186 GCF_000442215.2 Lipotes vexillifer | reverse complement strand
TTCCCTCACACCTCATGTCCAGAGGTCAGCAAATCCTGTATCTCTGCCTTCAGAATACATGTGGCATACAGCCACTTCTTATCAGCACTGCTGCCATCACCCGGCCCGGGCCAGGGATTGGCAGGCTTTACCCGTGAAGGGCCACATGATAAATATCTTAGGCTTTGCAGGCCATACAATCTCTGTGACAGCTTCTCAACTCTGCCGCTGTCACAAAAGCAGCCCTAGACAATATGTCAACCAGTGAGCATGACCGTGTTCCAATGCAACTTTGTTTGTGGATGCTGAAATTTGAATTCTGTTTGATTCCTATGTGCCATAAAATAGGCTTCCGATTTTTTCCAACTGTTTAAAAATGTAAAAACCATCTTAGCCTGTACAAAAACAGGTGGTGGCCCAGAATTGGCCTGTAGGCCACAGTTTGCTGACCCCTTGGTCTAAGCCATCCTTTATCTTGATAACTTTTTAAAAAATAAATAAATAAATTTATTTATTTATTTTTGGCTGTGTTGGGTCTTTGTTGCTGCGCGTGGACTCTTCTCTAGTTGCGGCGAGCGGGGGCTACTCTTCGTTGTGGTGCACGGGCTTCTCATTGCGGTGGCTTCTCTTGTTGCGGAGCACGGGCTCTAGGAGCGCAGGTTCAGTAGTTGTGGCGCACGGGCTTAGTTGCTCCGCGGCATGTGGGATCTTTCCGGACCAGGGCTCGAACCCGTGTCTTCTGCATTGACAGGTGGATTCTCAACCACTGTGCCACCAGGGAAGCCCCTATCTTGATAACTTCTTGCTGGTGTTCCTGCTTCCATCCTTATTCCCCTGTAGTCTAGAGGGATCCTTTAAGAACCCAAGCCAGGTCACATCCCTCCTCTGCCCAGTACCCTCTGTGGCTCCCACCTCACTCAGAGTAGAAGCCACAGTCCTCACCTGGCCCAGGAGACCCTTTATGACCCATCACCTCCCTGCCCTCACCTCCTTCTTTCTTCCTACCCACCCTGCCTCCAGCCACAGGGGCCTTGGCTCTGTTGCTTGAGCACACCAAGCATGCTGCACCTCAGGGCCTTTGCACAGGCCATTCCTCTGCCTACATGCTCTCAGATCTCTCAACTGCCCGTTCCTTAACTGCCTTCAGGGCTTGGCTCAACATCCCCTCAGGGAGGCCTTTCTTTTTTTTTTTCTTTTTTTGCGGTCCGCGGGCCTCTCACTGTTGTGGCCTCTCCCCTTGCGGGGCAAGGCTCCGGACGCGCAGGCTCAGCGGCCATGGCTCACGGGCCCAGCCGCTCTGCGGCATGTGGGATCCTCCCAGACTGGGGAACGAACCCGCGTCCCCTGCATCGGCAGGCGGACTCTCAACCACTGCGCCACCAGGGAAGCCCGAGGGAGGCCTTTCTTGACCACTTTACATGAAACTGCCAGCTCCCTTCACCTGTCCCTCCCTGTCCCCTTTTCCTGATTTGTTTTTCCCATGGCACATATCATGTGTGACTATTTTATTGTCTTTGTTCCTTGTGAAAATGTCAGTTCCATATGGGCAAGGATTTTTTTTTCTCCTTCCAGGGCTGAACCCCCAGAGTCCTTCACAGTGCCTGGCATGTGACAGGTATTCAGTCACTATTTATGCACTGAATGAGTGAGCCTCAGTGTCCTCACCTGGAAAAGGGGATTCATAGTAAAGGAGATAATTTGTGTCGAGGACTTGCCTCCCTGCCTGCACGTTGTGAGCGTGCAGGAGGTGATAGCTGCTGCTGCGAGTAGAAGGCTGGCCACCTGGGTCCCAGACTGGGCTGTCATGCAAGCATCACTCCCCCGGTGTAGACTGACCTGCCTGCTGCACCTGGGCTGGGCGTGCTGGGCGTAGGTCGGCCTGGATGAGCGCCTTCTGCCGCTCCGGTCAGCCTGTGTCCGCAGAGCTCAGCCTCACCACCTCTTCCAGCTTTGACAGTGCCTTCCTGCCCAGAGACGGAGAGAGACCAGATGTGGTCACCAACCTTGACCTGGCCAGGGGTGCAGGGGTACAGATATGGGCCATCTTCCAGGGGTCTGGGGCTAGGGGCAGCCCTGGAGGAAGAGC
>NW_006796961.1:266784-272018 GCF_000442215.2 Lipotes vexillifer | reverse complement strand
GGCTGGGGCCAGCCCTGGAGGAAGAGCGTTCAGTTCTAAGGAGCAAAAGCAGGCAGGGCCCTGCCCCTGGAGCTTGTAACTCATGTGTCCTTGGGGCTCCTGAGCCTTGGCTGCCTCGTCTGTAAAGTGGGGTGACAATGCAAACCTAGCAGGCCAGCATGAGCTGGGGGAGGCTGGCTACTGGCACCCTGCTTGCTGGTGCTGGGGAAGGGAGCAGGGAAGGGGTAGAGAGCGACCAAAGGGGTTGGCTGAGGCTCCGCTGGAAGGGTCTGGGAGGGCACGTCAGTGTCTGTCAGCTGTGGTAAGGGTTTTGAGCATCATCGAAAGGGCAGGACCCTGTTTGAGGAAGGCAGTCCGGGTTGAGTTGGCCGCCTCCATCTGTCACCTGGGAGCTTTTGAAGCTGTGGATGCCTGGCCCTCCATCAGAGATCCCGATCTCCTTGTCTGAGTTGTCCAGGCCAGGGCTCTTCCGGTTTTCATAAGCAGGCAGGGTTCAGGACCACTAGGCGGGGTTCTTAGCCACATCCGCCACGGGAATCATCTCTGTCAGATCCTCTTACAAACATTCCCATTTACCAGATGGAGAAGACAGGGCTGGGGTAGGGAGGTTGGTCTGACTTTGGCCTCTGCAGCACTGCCTCTCGCTCAGTGTTGGGGGAGCCCCCCACCCCTATGGCATTGGTTTTCCAGGCTCATTGGTGGCTTTAGCCTGGGGCAGGAAACCATGCAGGAAGTGTCGAGAGAGCTGCTAATCTTGCCTGAGCCCCTCTGGGTGGTATCGGGGTGACAGGCCTTTCGCCCTTGGTATGGCCTGACTCTGCTGGGGCCAAGGGAGGCTGGGGCGGGGGGACAAGCAGGCTCAGCCTCTCAAGGGCGCTCCTTGTGGAGGTGACATGTTCTGCATTGTCCAGACCTCTGGAGACTAGGTGTGCTGGAGTTGTCAGCAGGGAAGCGGGGAGGGGGGGACTGCCTTCCAGATAATTGGGTCCAGGGTTTGTTCCTCCTTGTCTTCTGTTAGCATTTGGCCCTGTTCTCCAGAGTGGAGGAGGTGTTGCTTTGTGATGCTGAGCAGTGAGAGACTTTGGGCCCGGGTAGGCGGGGTTGGTGCTGGCTCTGGTACTTCCTTGGGCTATGTGCCTTGGGCAAGGGCCCCCTGGTTTCCGAGCCCTGGTTTTCTGAGCCACCTAACTGGGGTCACAGTCCTTAGCTTACAGGCGCAGGTGAGGCTAGGTGAGTTGTGCAGGTAAAGGTCTTAGCACAGTTCTTGGCAAAAAGTAAGCATCTGATAGACGATACTAGTGACGGCACTTCCAATGGAATAGGCCCTTGCAGCACAGCTCTGTCTAGGACAGCGCCCCCTGGAGGCCCCAGAGGCCGGTAACTGCCCAGGGAGGTGTGTGGGCTGTGGGCACCAGCAAACAGCTGGTCAAAGAGCATGGCCCTCTCAGGCCCAAGACCCAGAGTCCTGCTGTGTTGGCCCAGCATCTCCTTCATCTTGGGCCTTCTGTGGTCACAGCAACCAGCCAGGGCACCCGAGCACCCGAAGAATGTCTTTCAAGGCTGGATGCTACTGGGCTGCCTGGGGCTCTGCCAGCTTCTCCTGGCCCCGGATCGCAGAGCCTAGGGACATTGGCATTCAGACCCTGCCACTTCTCTGGCTAGCAGGGGTGGGAGGCAGGAGCCGGCTGGTTGAGGACCTGGGAGTGGGTGGTCAGTCTCTCTCTGCCCCTTCTCCCCTGGGCAACGTTCCCCCACCCCCCAACCACTGTGGCACCTCAGGGAGGCTGTGCAATCCCCCCAGGAGAAATGGGGTCATGAGTGAGGCCACTGGGGAAGGAGGTATTTCTGGCCGAGCAGGTGTGGCCTGTGCTGGCGTCCTGGCAGGTCTTCTCAGCTGCCCTGGCATGAGTAGTGTGACTTCGATATTTCTGGAAAGTGGAAGGGAGAGGGAGCTGAAAGTGCTGAGCCGCTGAGTGTAGGTGAACATGCTCAAGCCTCTGCATTTGTGAAGTGGGTGAGCCAGTCTGGCATGTGCTGCTCAAGGCCAGGCCTCTGTCCTCTGGGTGCGGCAGCACCTGTGCCTCGTGTGGGCGCTCTGGGGGCCGAGAGTGCCCGGGTCGGCCGGCTGACGGACCTGTTGGGCCCTCTGCATCTTTGCCTGGAGTTCTAGGTTGCACTGAGCAGGGCTTGTACCCTTGGCTAGGCCTCTTGTGCCCCCGCCTCGGAAGATGTCACCCACCAGAGCCCACACTCCCCTGCAGGCACTGACCGGGTTGTGCCAGGCTGCCCAGCACAAGGCATCCTGGTTGAAGAGCCCTTTTCTGGCAGGCAGACCCCGTGGGGTCCCAGTGAGCCTGCTCTAGGCAGGGTGTGCTGTACTGCACCCTCACTGCATGGGGGCCTCTGCGGGGTGCGCTGGCTGGGGGTGCAGCCCCAGAGGCCGGTGTGTGGTGGGGGTCTGGGCTCAGGAGTTTACTGCTGCGTGAGCTGGGTGCACTCCTCATCCCTTGGAACTCAGCTTCCCCATCTGTGAAATGGAGTTAATGGCTCCAGCTCCCTCGGCTGCCGTGGGGATTGAAAGGAGAGGGTGAGGAGAGGCATTTGGAAAGCAGCTGCGGTTCTAACCCATACCCATTGGGCAGGTTCCATCTTAGGACGCACGGAAGCAGGTGGTGATGAGGGCGACCAGGAGTCCAAGCTGACTCTCAGGCCTGTGCCCGCCCCTGTCCCAGGCCCAGGGATGTAGACTCTGCCATGAGGCCACTGCGTCTTGTTTACAGGTGGGAGGGGCCTGAGGAACACTGGGCCTGGCTGTGTTTATGAAAATGGGGAAACTGAAGCTTGAGAGGGGTCCAGGCTCCTGGCTTCGGAGGCTTTCTGAGCACTGGTGCCTGGGCCCTGGGTGCCCCGCCTGTGCAGCAGCTCCCACAGGGTAGAGCAGCAGTTGCAAACTTCCAGCCTGGGCTCAGGCGGTGCCTACCCTTCTTGCCGCCCTCCTACTTGGTACTTCTCCCTTCTGAGGCTCAGGTCAGAACCTCAGACCCACCCCCGCCCCCCATCCCCACATCCAAACCATCAGCACATCTGGTCAATTCCATCTTCATAGTCTGTCCACTTCTCACCCACTCCATGGCCATCTCCCTACTCCTGCCCTCATCATTGCTTCTGCCCTGGTCTCCCACTTCCCACGGGGGTGCCTAGGAACAGCTGAGTCAGGTCACATCCTTCCTCTGCTCAAGAACCCTCCATGGCTCCCACCTCACTCAGCGTAAAAGCCAGAGTCCTCCCTGTGGCCCACAATCCCCTGCAAGATCTGCCCCATCACTTCCCTGTTTGTGTCTTCCCGCTTTCCCCCTCCACACTCTGCTCCTGCCACAGTGGTCTGCTGCTTAAACATGCCAGGCACAGTCCAGTCTCAGGGCCTTTGCAGTGGCTGTTCCCTCTGCCTGGAACGCATTTCCCCTGGATGTATGCATGACTTGTTCCCTCAGTTCCACAGGCCTTTGTTTAGATGCCCCTTCCTCAGGGAGGCCTTCCTTGACCACTCTGTCTAAAATGGCCATACTCCCCCACCCCACCCCTGCCACCTTTCTCTTTTTGTCTCCACAGCTCTTGGTGCAAAACATGCCACTATTTATTGTGTGTCCCTACCCACCCCCAGCCCATGCCTGGAATGCAGCTTCTGTGAAGGCAGGGGTTTGTTCACTGCAGTGCCCAGGGGAAGAGGGGAGGCAGGAAAGGATGAATGAATGAAGGAAGGAGTGTGAGGCAGTGGCTCCCCGAGGCCTCTTGGCTGGTGAGTGGCAGAGCCAGTTAGTGTTCACTCTCTTGATCCCATCCTGCACCGGATGTGCCCGGTTCATTCACCTGGAGCTCCAGCTGCTGTGCACACCCTTCCACCTGGTGGGAGCAGAGGCCGCGGCCACAAGGGGGCAGTGGAGAGCGGGGCAGTCTTGGCGGCTGCCGCCTAGGCTGTGGTGGTGATGAACTACAGTAGGGACGCTCGCCACAGCCCAGCCTCTGCCATCCGCACGTGTCTTGCTATTGTTAGGGTTCAGGCTCACTGTCATCAGCTCCTTGCACCACCTCTCTGACCTTGGTGTGGTTGGGCCCCCTTCATGATCCTGGTGAGGACTTGGGGAGGAGGGGCCTGGCTTCCTTTGCGTCTGCCACTTCTATTTTGCTAGTATCGGTCTGATAACATTTATTCTTTATAAGAATTATTCTAGACTGGGCATGTTTGTGTACTTTATCAGGGAGGCCTTCCCTGACCACTCTGTCTAAAATGGCCATCCTCCCAACTCCTGACCCCCCTGCCCCCCGTTTTCTGTTTTCCCCCACAATTCTTGGTGCAGAACATGCTGCTGTTCTCTGTTCCGGCACCCCTGTGCACTAGCACCCCCCGCCCCGGACCTCACACAGACCACAATGGTGGTTGTTATTATCTGTAAATCTTACAGTAACCCTGTGAGATAGCAGGTGGGGGCAGCCCACTTTGTAGATAAGGAAATGGAGGCTCAGAGAGGTTGGGTTACTCGTCCAGGGCCACACAGCCAGGAAATAGGTGAGCTTTTTTTTTTTTTACCTCAGAGCCTCCTTATGAGGGGCCGCTGTGCCTGTGTTGCTGCCGCCTCCAAGGGCCCAGGGTGTGTGGAGCCTGTCAGTGTGGAGCCCCTTCTGTGTTGGGGATGCTGGTGAAGAAAGACAGGGTTCCCTAGAAACCAGAGCTGGCCTATCAGAGACCCTTTCCGTTGGTGAGCGGTGCCCCGCTCCTTGGAGGAGGGTCTGGCAGCCAAAATGCTGGGCTGCACAGGGTCACCGGAGCTGAGTGGGTGTGTCTGCAGGCCTCACAGAGGCTTCCCTGGAGTGAGGCCACCGGCCCAGGCTAGGGAAAGCCCCCCTGCAGCAGCTCCTGCACTGGGACGCCCACCTCTGCTCTGAGGTCTGGTGTGGTGGACAGGCCCCCATCCCCCCAAGTGTGGTGAAGGAGTAGTAAGGGAAAGGCCTTGGCTCAGAGGGTGGTGGGGAGGGGGCTTTGAGGCAAGGTGCCTCCCGCAGGTGCTTATGGAGAACAGCTCCTCGCCAGGCTCTGTTCTGGGTGCTGGGAAGTGACTGAGGACAGGACAGTCCCTGCCCTCTGGAGCTGACCATCCAGTGGGAGGCAGACGGTAAATGTCTGGGCTGCTACACACACACACACACACACACACACACACACACACACACACACACAC
>NW_006796961.1:264452-266472 GCF_000442215.2 Lipotes vexillifer | reverse complement strand
CACGAACCCGTGTCCCCTGCTTCGGCAGGCGGACTCTCAACCACTGCGCCACCAGGGAAGCCCTCTCCTACTCTTGAGCCCTGTTTTTCTCATCTGCCACGTGGGGACCATCCCAGGAGGCTTGTCTACCTGAGGCTCTGGGTACCCATGCTAGCTTGAAACAGGTGCTCAGAAAGTGGGCACCCCTCTTTCTACTATGGCTACCTTGATCAGCACCATCTTTATTTCCATGAAGGCAGTGAAGCCTGTGGGGCCTGCTGCCCGGCAGTGGCTCTGGGTACTCCCCTCTGGGTGGGGCAGGGCTGC
Source organism: Lipotes vexillifer (assembly GCF_000442215.2). Lineage (NCBI taxonomy): Eukaryota > Metazoa > Chordata > Mammalia > Artiodactyla > Lipotidae > Lipotes > Lipotes vexillifer. The sequence goes on along the minus strand of NW_006796961.1, from coordinate 266,166 downwards.
AGCCTGCAGGGTGGGCTGTGCCCTGCTCCTTGTCCAGCCCTGACCTCATGGTGCCATGAGTTGCCTTTGGCTGGGCCCTGGAATCTGGGGCCTCTGGGTGAGAATTCCTCCCAGGCTGGGGAACTGTCATTGTAGAGCCACCCTCCTGTGCCCCAGGCCAGGGCTCCTGCCTGTCCTTGCCCTCTGTCTGGCCACTGTGCCTGAGGCTTTGGGGCCACACCCCCTGCCTGTGGCCAGTGCCCGGACTTCAGGTCAGTGACACCCTCACGGGCTTTGCTTCATTCATCCTTCGAACATATCACCGCCCCCTTGTCCCCCCAGCCCCTTCCCTCCATGGGGACAGGAAGAGCTGCCCCCGGCTCCTTCAGAAAGTCCCACCACTCACTCCTCCCCTGTCCCTTGCCTGCCTTCTCTCCGGGGTAGAGCCTGAACCTGCTGCCTCCCCTTCTGTGCTCAGGACCCCTGCCTGGGGCTCTGACCAGCAGCCACCTGTGCCCCTCACCCCAGTCCTGGGCCTATCCTGGGCCCCCACCCCAGGCTGGCCTCAGGCCTGGGCAGGCTCAGGGGTGTGTGTGTGTGACAAGCGTAGGGGGCGGGAGTGTGCTGGGGCGCAGAGCAGGGGGTGGGGAGTAGGGGGTAAGCTCAGGGACTGAAGATTGGGAAGTGCGTGATGGGCTCCCCCATATTTAGGCCCTCATCGGGTGGGGTGGAGGTGTGGGTAGCCTCTGCTGCTCCCTGCCCCTCGACCTTTTCTCTTTATGGGTAATTGGGACCGGTTTGCTAGCTCCACCCTTTAAAAAAAAAATGATTTATTGAGGTAAAATTCACATGACGTACAATTAGCCATTTAAAAGTGAATTTAATTCACAGTGTTGTGCAACCACCGTCTCTGTCTAGTTCCACAACTCTTTCATCACCCCAAAAGGAGACCCAGTCCCCATTAGTTGACACTCCCATTTCCCCTCACCCCATCCTTGGCAGCCACCAGTCTGCCTCCTGTCTCCTTCCATTTACCTATTCGGGGCATTTCACATAAACATGTGACCCCTTTGTACCTGGCTTCTCTCACCTAAATGTGTGTGTGTGTGTGTGTGTGTGTGTGTGTGTGTGTGTGTATAATTTTAATTTATTTTTAATTGTTTTTTCTTCCCACTTGGCTTTTAAAATTTTACTTTTCTGAAATAATTAGAGAGGTACAGGCAGTTAGTTGTACGACGGTAGAGAGGCCCTGTGGCTCCCCCCACACCGCATCCCCACCCCTCTGCCCTGCCCAGGGCCTTTCAGACCTCTCCTGCGGTGGAGATCTGGGGACAGGAAATGGGAAATGAGGACCAAACCTGTCACAGTGGCCTTGAGCAGGGGCAGCCCACTCCCCAGTGGCCCCGGGGCCTTGAGTGCTGCCGCACGGGCTGGGCTTACCTCTGTGAGGGCGCCGCTGCTCCTCTGCGGCTTCGGGCTGGCCCGGGCGTGTTGGTGGCGGTGGCAGCCGTAGCAGCTGCCGAGGCGGCTGCTGGGAGGGCGGCCCCTGTCCCGGCCGTCCCCTCCCGCTGCCCAGCTTCCTTTCCCAGCGGCCAGTCAGGGCCCCGACGTCCCATACTCTCCTGGGTCCTGGTCTGGCGCCCAGGTTGCGGGGAGAGGGTAGGGTTTCAGCCCTCCCCCAGCAGCTGGCCGGCAGGGAGAGGGGCTGGTTGTATTTTAAGCTGTGAGTGGTTCA
>NW_006796961.1:257801-264344 GCF_000442215.2 Lipotes vexillifer | reverse complement strand
GGAACTCGGAGGCCTGCTCTCCCAGTAGACGTGGTGCAGCCTTCCTGCGGACCACACGAGCTCTGAAGGCATGTGGGCACTGCCCGCCGGGGACCCAGGAACTATTAATATACCTGCAGCCACAGGGCAGCAGGCCCTTTGCCTGCTCGGGGCCGTGCTATCCTCGCCTTTTCGGGCACATTCTGCCTGTACCCCTTCCCTCTTCCGAGTCCCCTTGGTGGGGCCAGACACTCGGGGTAGTGTCAGCAGCGCCCTCTTTCTGGCCCTTCTGTCTGGCCTTGTTATCCCCGTGACTCAGAGGGGTTCAGTAACCTGCCCCCCAAGGCCACGTGGCCATGCAGAGCCCCCAGGTGACAGCAGGCGCACTCTCTAGCATGGTAACAGTAGCATCGGCCAGGAATTCTTGGGCTCTGGGCTCTCTCCTGCCCTCCGTCCATGACGTGGGGTGGGTAGAGCATAGGTGGGCAAACAGGCCAGTGTGCTGCAGCGACCCCCTGGCCAGTAGGGGAGCCGGGATCTGAACCCAGGCCCATCCCCTTCCCTTCATCGCAGGCGCCCAGGGTCTCCTCAAGCCTGTCCTCACAGCCTGAGGTTTGGGGGCACTTCCCATCTGTCAGGTACCACGCCAGCCCCTCGAGGTACACACTTTCCTACCTGCCTCCGGCCTGAGGCTCAGAGAGAAGTGACAGCCCCAGAGTCACCCAGTGACAGCGTGGCAGGGCCGGATTCAGTCCTGTGTGCTGCCCACCACACCCCCTGCCTCTCCCACTGGTGGGGGAGTGTGTGTGAGGGGAGCCCTTTCCTCCTGGGGGGTGTGGCCCTAGGTGGATGGGCGTGCCCTCAGAGAGCCCTGTCTGGGGCCCTGCCCTGGGGTTCTAAGATCTGCTCCTTTTCTCCATGCTGTCTCTGACTGAGGGTCTGCCAGGCGGGAAGGGTCCTCAGCACCTGCTGCCCGACTTGGGGTCAGACCCAGCCCTGCCTGCCACGTCCCCATGTCTAATAAGATCTGCATCAAGCCCTACACTGGGGCCCTCAGGCCTATGTGGTGGGCTCGGGCCCTACTGGGCCTCACTCCAGCTCCACCAGCAGTTCACACCATTCACAGCTGGCCTGGGTGCCTTCTCGGACCTGCTTTGGATGGGTGGGTCACATCCCCCTGGGGGCTCCCTCCCTCCCAGCACTGCCCCTTTGCACCACCGGTCCCACCACTGCCTGGGGCTCAGGGAGAGTGGAGTTGGGGGGGGTGCCCAGGCTGTCTGCCCTGGGCTTTGGGGGGCTCAGGGCCTGGACGAGGGTGCTGTGTTGGGCTGACAAGGTGGGAAGACTGCCCTGGAGGTGGCCTTGAACAAGGCCTGGGTGGACCTAGTGAGAATTGGGTGGAGAGGGAGGCCAGGGAGGTGTGAGCCAAGGTCTTGGCCTAGGCTGGGGGCGCTTGCTGGAAACTTCCTGGTCTCCTGACCCTTTCCACACTTAGAGCGAGGCTCTCTGCACCAATAACGCCGGAATCTGTCACCTCCCTGGGAACACAAATGCACAAGGAAAATAATCCAGAGTGTCTCTTACAGCTCAGAAGGGGAAATGGATGATCTATCTCGCAGATTCTCAAAATAGCTGGGATTTCTCCAAGCCCAGTGAGCTCTGTGGGCCTGAGCTGGGGCCTGGGCGGCCCGTTGGCCTCTCACCCTGCTCCTGGTGACTGGCCCTTGCTCTGCACTGGGCAGGGAGGCCAGGAGGCGCCTCCATGCCTGTTCTGGGGATCTCCCTTCCCCCCATGCTGTTGGGGGTCCGTGTCCACTCGAAAGCCTTACAGTCAGGGCAACTCAGCCCTTGGAGGGCTGCCCCCAGGTCCCCCCTCCCAGGAGGTCTGTGGCGTGGCTCCTGGGGGGCTCAGTGTGGGGCAGTTTTATATTTAGCTGGGCCGTGGCTGTTGGGCCACTCGGGTTACATCTGCACAGAAGCTGGCGGAGCCAAGACAGGCACGGGCTCCCTTCCAGCACCGCGGCAGAATTTGATCTCGCCGGCCCGGCCCAGAGCACTTCGCGTGGGGAGGTCTGTGGTGGGGGCTGACGGCCGGCAGCTGGGGCCTCTGGCTGCAGCGGGCAGAGCGGGGCAGGCATGGACCTGAGCGTGAGCGTGGTGGCCCGGGAGACCAGCCAGGGCCTTGGCCCCGTCTTTGGCCTCAATGGCCTCCCCCGGCCCATGCCCCCCAAGACAATCAAGAAACCTAAAAAGGCTGTTCTCTTCTTTGAGGTGGAGATTCTGGACGCAAAGACCCGGGAGAAGCTGTGCTTCCTGGACAAGGTAGGACCGTGGTGCAGACTGTGCTGGCCCAAGGGTGCTGGGCCTGCGACCAGGGAGATGGGAGTGCCCCTCCACCTGGGTCCTGACACCCAGCCCCTGCCCTTCAGGGTGTGCAGGAGGGGTACTGTCCCTGGGCCTGCCCCAGCCAGCTTGCCCCTCAGGGTAGAGCACCCTGGCCCCTGGGTGTGGTCGGGAGCTGGCCTCCCAGTGTGAGAGGAGGTGAAGCGGCCTCGGTGGACCCTGCACGGCTCTGGGGCCTGGGAAGGAGGTGGAGTCCTGAGACCGGCCCCACTATGAGGCCAGGCCAGGGGAAGGGGTTTGTCCCATCCCAGGGAGGTCCGAACAGGTTGAGGGCCTTTACTCTGGGGGGAGTTGCGGCTGGGGGTGGAGAGGAGAGGCGAAGTGGGCCTGGCTTCCCATGCTCACACCATCTCCCAGCCAGTCCAGGGGTGACCTGGCTGCCTGGTTAAAATGGCCCTCAGGCCCATGGCTGCCTTGTCGGCTACGTGGGTTGGGGGGCCTGCCCCCCAACCCTCCCCCCTCCCATAGCAGTTGCCTAGGACCCCAGTCCATCCCACCTCACCAAGAGGGATTCTGGGTCCCGGGCTCCCCGCCCACGGCTTACTGGTCCCTGGCCTGTGTTTCCCCCAGGTGGAGCCCCAAGCCACCATTGCCGAGATCAAGAACCTTTTCACCAAGAGCCGTAAGTCCAGGGCCCAGCCACACTGCCCCTGCGACCCCTCTGGGCAGGGGCCTCTAGGTAGGACCCTGTCCTACCTGCCTCTCCCTCAAGGGCCTGCAGAGATGCCCCCAGTGTGGCCCAGGCCACGCTTCTCCGGGCTTGCCTGGGGCACCCGCCCCCGTGTGGCCATCAACAGGAACGCCCTTGCTGGGCTTTGGGAAGGACAACATCCCGCTTTGCCTGCTCTTCCGGTCTGTGTCCTGGAGCCACACAAACTTCAGAGATCTTGCCCGGGGGCCAGAGGAGCTGTAGGGACCCTGGGCCCCACCAGGCTGTGCGCTGTGACACCCTACTCTCCCTACAGATCCACAGTGGTACCCCGCCCGCCAGTCCCTCCGCCTGGACCCCAGTGAGTACAGCTGTCTGCTTGGCTGGCCCTGGGCTCCTGGGTGGCCCTGGGCGAAGGCCCAGGCAGGCCCTGAGCCCTGGCCCGACTCTCCGCAGAGGGCAAGTCCCTGAAGGATGAGGATGTTCTGCAGAAGCTGCCCGTGGGCACCACGGCCACACTCTACTTCCGGGACCTGGGGGCCCAGATCAGCTGGGTAACGGTGCGTGCAGACCCCCTCTCCCAGCAGCCTCGTCTCCCGTCCGCCGCGTTGGGGTGACTCGCCTCTCCCCTCCCCAGGTCTTCCTGACAGAGTACGCCGGGCCCCTTTTCATCTATCTGCTCTTCTACTTTCGGGTGCCCTTCATCTACGGCCACAAATATGACTTCACGTCCAGTCGGCACACGGTGGTACAGTGAGTGGGGCCGGGTGGGAGGCGGCGGCAGGGGGAGGGGAAGGCCTGTGGACCTGCCCCCGCTGAACTGGCTCCCCCGCCCCCCAGCCTTGCCTGCGTCTGCCACTCATTCCATTACATCAAGCGCCTGCTGGAGACGCCCTTCGTGCACCGCTTTTCCCACGGCACCATGCCGTTGCGCAACATCTTCAAGGTGAGCCCCCAGCTGCCTGTCCAGGTCCTTCACCCCCCGGCCCTACCCTCCCTGGTCCCCCTCGCCTGGGTCCTGCCCTCCATGGGGCCAGGCTCCATCCCGGCCCTGCTCCCTTTCAGAACTGCACCTACTACTGGGGCTTCGCCGCGTGGATGGCCTATTACATCAACCACCCTCTCTACACACCGCCAAGTAAGTGGCCTCGGACCCTGCTCCCCCTGTGGACACCCCTTCATCCAGGCTCTCCCCTCACGGGCTTCCCCTCTCTGCTTCCTCTTCAGCCTACGGAGCTCAGCAGGTTAAACTGGCGCTCGCCGTCTTTGTGGTAAGCAGGCTGGGACGGATGACAGGGTGCGGGGAGTCTGGGGGGCGGCTCCGAGCTGACCCTGCTTCTCTAACAGATCTGCCAGCTCGGCAACTTCTCCATCCACATGGCCCTGCGGGACCTGCGGCCAGCTGGTGAGTGGCCTGCTCCGGGCAGGGGGGATGGCCACCGGGGCAGGCTGAGCCAGCGGGTCTCACTCCTGTCCTGTCCTGTCCTCCCAGGGTCTAAGACCAGGAAGATCCCATACCCCACCAAGAACCCCTTCACGTGGCTCTTCCTGCTGGTGTCCTGCCCCAATTACACCTACGAGGTGAGGGTCTGCCCTCCTCTCGTCTCCCTCCTGGGGCCTGGGGTCCCATGTGGAGGGCTAGCTTCTAGGAGGGGCGGCGCCTGGCTCCACAGCTGCTTCTGCAGCTTGAACTTGGAACGTTTGGAAAGGGAGAGACTGTGGCCTCTACGGGGCCTGGGAGGTGTCCAGCTGGGCTTGTGGCTGTTGGGGACTGAGGGGCAGCTTCATCGTGTAGCGCCCCCTTACTCTAGGCCCCTCCGGAGCACTGGCGTGTGGTTCCCATCGCCTTACTGGAACAGCCGGGGCTGCCCAGCCCTCACCCTGCCTGCTCTGCCCACAGGTGGGGTCCTGGATTGGCTTTGCCATCATGACGCAGTGCCTCCCAGGTGAGCCCGCTGCCCCTTCCCCGGGGGCCCCGCCCGCCCCCGCCGCGAGCCCCCGGGGGCCCCGCCCGCCCCTGCCGCGAGCAGCCGGCCCCCTGACCCCCCCGCTCCGCTCCACAGTGGCCCTCTTCTCCCTGGTGGGCTTCACCCAGATGACCATCTGGGCCAAGGGCAAGCACCGCAGCTACCTGAAGGAGTTCCGAGACTACCCGCCCCTGCGCATGCCCATCATCCCCTTCCTGCTCTGAACGGCATCCCCTCACCCAGGCCCAGCCAAGCCAGGCTCGTGTCCCCCCGCCCCAGTGTCATTCTGGGCGAGGAGTGGGAACCACTGCTCTCCAGCGTCTGGAATAAAACCTGCCTGCCCAGCTGGACTCAGGCTCAGCGGTGTTTCTTTTGGGGGTCGGTTCGGGGATCAGCACACCAAAGAAAGAGGCGGAGCTTGGGCTGAGGACCCTGGAGGCTTTTATTTTTTTGACTGGTCCACAGGGTGGTAGGCGGGGCCGCTACAGGGCCACCCCGGGGCCCACGTCACCGGACCCCTGGCCTCTGGCCGTGTCCGCCTCCCTCTGCTCCCGCCTCTTCTTCCGCTGGAGCAGCCGCCGCTCCCGCTCAAACTCCTTCATACGCTTCACGTAGCTGCAGGCAGAGTACAAGGAGGGAGGGGTAGCCTGGGGAGCTCATGGGACTCTGAGGGGGTCGCAAGTAGGGAAGACCTGCACGCCTGTGATGTAACTCTGGGGTCTGCCCCCTCCCCTGGGGTGGACACCAGTGAGCCCAGAGCAAGAGCTGGGCCTCCCACCTGAACTGGGCCTCCCACCTGCAGGCCCCTCAAAGCGGCCTCCCCCACCCCACAGCCCCTTTGGGATTCCTCTTTCTACTGAGGTGGGGCCTGGCCGGGTGAGCGCTCGGGGCGGGCGTGGGGCTCACTCAAGGTGCTCGCAGTAGTCCCAGTCGTGCTGCTCGTGCTTGCAGGCCAGGAAGTTGGGGAAGCTGTCGCGCTTGCACTTGAGGAGCCGGATGAGGTAGTGGGCGCAGTAGTCCCGCTGCTGGAGCACCAGCTGTGCGTCATTCATCTCCTGCTGAGTGGCCACCATCTCTACGGGGGGCGGGGGGACGGGGGGGGGCGCCTCAGCCAGGGCCTGGAATAGCTTTCTAATTTGCACGAAAGCAACCCGCAACACTGAGGCCCAGATGGGCAGGGTCCCTCTCCCGCCATCACCGAGCACCTCGAAATCCACGCTAGATTCTTGCCTCCCCTCCCCCTGGGGTCACTCCCCAGACAGCCCCACCCTGCAGAGGTGTGTGTGTGTCTGTATGTCTGCCTGGGGGACCTGGATCCCGGCTCTGTCCTCTCAATGGAGGCGTAGCTTCTGCCCACCTCATAGAAAGCTGAACTAAATAATCCTCGTCCTTGTGCTTCCCTGGTGGCGCAGTGGTTGAGAGTCCGCCTGCCGATGCAGGGGACACGGGTTCGTGCCCCAGTCTGGGAGGATCCCACATGCCGCGGAGCCTGCACATCCGGAGCCTACGCTCCGCAACGGGAGAGGCCACAACAGTGAGAGGCCC
>NW_006796961.1:242725-257770 GCF_000442215.2 Lipotes vexillifer | reverse complement strand
AAAAAAAAAAAAAAAAAAAAAAAAAAAAAAAAAAAAAAATCCTCGTCCTGCTGCCCCACCTACCTGGTAAACCCCACAGGGATGAAATCAACCTTCACTTCAACTGGGGCCCATTTGGGGGCCGTGAGTAATCGTGGGCACACACCCCAGCCCGCGCCCACTGTGCTGGTGATCCTGAGCTCTGTCCCCACCCAGCACGGGGCACACAGGACCTAGCCTTCCTGCATACTCAAGGGAACCCCTGCCCCCCTCAACTTACCCCATCTTTCTTGGTCCTAGATGCTGCTCCTTTCTCGAACATTCTCTTCCCGTGGGCCCCCTCTCTGCCACACCCTCCCCAGATTTCCTCCTGTCTCTATGGCTGTCCAAACATTAAGCTGCCCAAACATTAAGCCTTGGCTTCTGGTGGTTCTTGCTAAGAGCCCTCCGCTCATTCTAATTCATGGCTTCCGTCTCCACCCCGTAGATCGTTGAGCCCCAGGCCTTGTGTCCACCTGCAGCCCGATAGTTTCCATGTCAAGGTGGCGCTTCACACCCGATGCTCCAGCATGATGAGTCAGTAGCCAGGATTTATGGAGCACCTACTGTGTGCTAGGTGCTGGGGATATACAAGGGAACATGCCAGGCAAGGATCCCTCCCTGCTCTTGGAGGGAGACACAGAACAAACAGGTAGAGCTAGATGCTGTAGGATGCCTGACAATGCTAAGTATTAGGGAGGAAAATAAAACAAGGGAGAGAGAGAGGCAGTGTGGGGAGATGGGTCACAACTTCAGATGGAGGGGTCTGTCAAAAGGTGGCATATGAAGGTGAGGGAGTGGGCCACATAGACACCCGGGTAAGGCATCCCCAAGAGCGTAACAGCAGGTGCAAAGGCCCTGAAGTGGGAGGACAGGCGGGATGCCCCAGGGGTTTCGGCCTGAGCATGTGGTGGTCAGCGCCGGAGGGAGGCACAGCAGAGGTCAGGAGCTCTGTTCCAGGCCTGCTGAGTGCAAGATGCCCGTTAAATGTGGAGTGGAGATGCCAAGCAGGCAGTGAGGTCCATGAGTCTGGGGTTCAGGGTCAAGGCCCAGCTGCAGATAAAAACTCCAGCACTGGTGCACAGCAGCCATTTGAAACCGGAGGACTAGCAGAGACCCCCAGGGAGTGGTGGGAGTGGGTGGAGACAGGAGAGACCCACGCAGTGGGGCGCCTTGGCATTTACAAGGCAGGGAGGTGGGCGGGAGCTGTGGGGTCTTGGAACCACGTGAAGAGGGGCTCCCAGGAAATGGCAGCGACCGGCAGTGCCTGCTGCTGCCGTAGTGGAGTTATACCTGAGAATCTGACAACGGGGCTTAGCAATACAGACGTAGTGAGGGTGGGGAGGAAGCCTGACCACAGCCCTGTCAGTGAAGTGGTGGGGAGGTAGCTGGAGGAGGAGGTGGGGCCAGGAGAGGATTCTATTTTTTTATTTTTATTAAAAAAAAATTTTTTTTAGGGCTTCCCTGGTGGTGCAGTGGTTGAGAATCTGCCTGCTAATGCAGGGGACACAGGTTCAAGCCCTGGTCTGGGAAGATCCCACATGCCGCGGAGCAACTAGGCCCGTGAGCCACAACTACTGAGTCTGCACGTCTGGAGCCTGTGCTCCGCAACAAGAGAGGCCACGATAGTGAGAGGCCCGCGATGAAGAGTGTACCCCGCTTGCCAAAACTAGAGAAAGCCCTCGCACAGAAACGAAGACCCAACACAGCCAAAAAAATATATATATATATATATTTTTAAAAAATTTTATTTATTTATTGGCTCGTCGGGTCTTCGTTGCTGCGCGCGGGCTTCGTCGCGGTGTGCGGGCTTCTCACTGCGGGGGCTTCTCTTGTTGTGGAGCACGGGCTCTAGGCGCGCGGGCTTCAGCAGTTGTGGCTCGCGGGCTCTAGAGCGCAGGCTCAGCAGCTGTGGCGCACGGGCTTAGTTGTTCCGCAGCATGTGGGATCTTCCTGGACCCCCATGTCCCCTGCATTGGCAGGCGGATTCTTAACCACTGCGCCACCAGGGAAGCCCCAGGAGAGGATTTTACAACAGCAGAAATAACAGTGTATTTGCATGTTGATGGGAAAACCAACCTTGCAAGAGAGGGAGAGTGGTTGGGGCAGTCCTTGGGTAGGTGAGAGGATAGGATGGAGGGCATCAGAGGGCTCACCTGGAGCAGAGGCTTAGCTAAAGCCGGGGCAGATCATCTGGGCTAACAGGAGAGAAGGTGGAGTCCAGGGTGTGTAGGAAGCAGGGATGAAGGGAGCCCACGAGAGCTCTTTTGGCTGCTTCTACTTTCTTAAGAGGATACAAAGTGACTAGCTGAAAGGAGGTGCTGGAGTCTGAGAGAAGGCGTGAGACCATGGTCTATGAAGGAGCAGGAGAAAGCGAAGGGCCAGGGAATGTGACAGGAAAACAGCAGCATGAAGAGTCAACTGGGGGAGCAACTGGGAGACCAGTCAGGGAGGATGGGTGTTTTTCTCCCGATGTTCAGCTGCACAGGGACAGGAGCCACGGAGGGGAGCTGGCTTTAACCAGGGTTCTGGTTAAGCAAGACAGGAGGGGATGGGGTGGGGCGGCTCCTTGTGTTTGCAAAACATGAATGGGAAAGCAGGGTGTGAGGGGCAGTGTGAAGGACTGACATGATAAGGAGGTGAGGGTACTGATGGACTGCACGTTCCAGTGGGGCTGAAGGAACTACAAGGACTCGAGACACCATAGGACTGTACCTCCCAACATTCTCCTAAATCCACACCTCTCTGCACCACCCCATTCCCTTAGGGGTCTCCCTGTCTCCAAGTCGTCGCCCACCTGGCAGCCAGCGTGACCTTTTGATAAAGCAAATCTGATCGTGTCCCTCCTCTGCTTTGAAGCACTAGCTCTCCCCTCTCCTTGGTCTCGGTGTGGCCAACTCCTCCGCATCTCCCGCAGGCCTCCCTTCCAGTCAGAGTCTCCTGAAAGCCCGCCTTGATACTCCCAGGAGCCATCATCAAGATCCGCCAGGTTCCTTTGTCTTCCCTACAAGGCTGTGAGTTCCCCCTTAGTCAGTGCCTGCTGCATCCTCGGTGCCCAACTTGGGACTTGGTCCAGGACTGGCGCTCGATATCTTTGTGATATTAACGAATAAAAAAAGCAACGTGCAGAACAATATGTGCGGCGTGAGCCCCCGTTGTGTTTTCTCTAGCATACCTAAAAATAGCAGCGACATCTGGACAGAGGTACAATAAGCACGTCCCTTCCGCGATAAACCCTCCCATAGTACCCCACTCACTCCAGGACTAAGTCCAACTTCTACCGCCTCATTAGGTCCTGTGTCGCCACTCTCTTTTGCCCCCGGGCTTTTTGTTCAAACAGTGCCCTCTGCCTGGAACGCCTCCACACTCAGGCAGGGACACGCGCGCCCTCTGGACTCCTCCGGGCCGAGGTCAGAGCTGAACCCAGACACAGTGCATGACGCTCGAGCCCAGCCGACCCTGGGGTTCAGGGGTTCAGGAGTTCCGGCGCCCACCCCAAACTCCCGCCAGCCGCGCCTGCGCACTGGGACTCACCGCGTTCTTTGCGCCCGGGGAAGCCGTAGTCTGGCGGGAAGGTGGGCATCCGCAGGGGGTCGGGCTCCACCGATGCATCGCCCAGGTAGCGCCGGGCTAGGTGCGCCCCCATGGTTGCTGTCGCCGCAGGGTCCTGCAGCAGCCAGGGTCACCCAGCTCCTACCCGGAAGCACTCCTTGGCCAGCGACGGCTTCCGGGTTGCTCAGGCCGCAGTTGGGGATCATAGAGATGAACGACTCCGGAGGACTTCAGGGTACCTCTGGCGCCACCTGGCGGTTGGGCTGAGATACTAAGGTGCGCGCCTCCTACTCTGGTGATCGCCAGAGGGGGCCTCTCTGCTTCTGGAAATCCATCTGCGCAGGAGAGGGTGGACGATGCGAGCCTGGGGCTTCCTCCCACCCTCCCTGGGCGCCTCTGGTCTCCCGAAGCTAGAGCACAAATGAAAATTATTCTTACGTCGTATTTCAAAAAAGTCTTTATTCCAAAACTTTCTAATTTGTCATAAAAAACCCTGCACAGAGCTGATATAATTAGCAAATATCAAAAGTTTAAATAAAATTATTTAAAATAAGTATTTTAATTAAGTTTAATTTAAATAAGCAAATAAAAGTTATTTATAAACTATTTATAAGCTGAGATTTTAAATAAATCCAATTTAATACTTTGTAAAAATAAAACGAGTTGTGATTCTAGTATCCCTGTAGTTGCCCCTGTAAAGAATGGGTATTACATTTCACACCTGTTACATTAGGGCTTCTACACATGTATATTTAAAAGTATAATACATTGTTTAATACTGCCAAATACTTCTTGGCCCAATGTGCAGCTGTAACAAATGCTGTGTTAATTTGTTACTCTCTCTGGAGTCCTGCACATTGGAACACAAAAGAGAAGCCTTTCACTGGGTGCTTGGCAGTGCTGGGAAATGATACTTGGATGCTGCATGATTAGATTTCACTTGACAAGGTTCTGTGGGTTGAATTGTGTCCACCCCCCTCCCCCAAATAAGTTGAAATCCTAACCCCTGGGAACCTGTGAATGTGATCTTATTTGAAAGTAGGGTCTTTGCAGATGTAATCAAGTTAAGATGAGGTCATGATGGACTCGGGTGGGTCCTAATCCAATGATTGATGTCCTTATAAGAGGGAAATTTGGACACAGACATACACACAGAACATCACATGATGCTGGAGGCAGAGACTGGAGTGATGCATCTACGAGCATATGAACACCAAGGATCCCAGGCCAGGAAGGATCCTCCCCCAGAGCGTTGGGAGTAAGCATGGCCCTGCTCACACCTTATTTTGGACTTGCAGCCTCCAGAACCGTGAGACTATAAAGTTTTCTTGTTTTAAGCCACCTAGTTTGTGGTACCTTGTTATGGCAGCCCTAGGAAATGAATACACAAGATAATTTGTCTTTTCTCCTACCTAGACTTGTCTGGTGCTCAAATCCTCTACCACCCCAAAGTAGCATCTGTTTCCAGCACTGGCAGCGGCACAACCAGAATCACACTCAGACACAGGAGGGCATCAGCCGGCGTGGCGGGGAAGTGCTCCCTGGAAGCCTGAGCGGCATTGATACCAAGAGATGTCATGTTTAGAGTTACGGTTGTTCTATGCCAGTTCCAGTCACAGGATCTCAGGTGGCAGCAGCATCTGGTCTTCTTCAGGAAGTTTATTTTGTGTTTGTAAATATGTGAGATTCTCTAAAGTAAGCCAGATTCCTCTACTTGGGCCAAGGGGGTTTCCTGCTGTTTGAGAGAACGGATGTCCTGGATTAGAATTCTATTTGTGTGGCCTGGGTGAGTGCCTTTAGCTCTTTGTAAAATTGAGATCTCAATTTTAATGTTTTAAGCATTAAATGTGTTAATTATATGAAGTACTTATAGCAGTGCTTGGCACATAGCATTAGATAAGTGTTACTTATTGTTACTGCTACATCCCTCTATTATGAATGGCTGTGTCAGACCTTGTGGACACAGAGGTGAACAAGAAGAAAAGAGTGGGGGTGGAGGGTATCTCTCTCCACTCACACGCGTCCTACGAAGGGCTTTAAATACAATCTGTAGCGGGTTAAATAGTGCTGCCCCCTTAAAAAGGTACGTCCATACCCTAATCCTGGGAACCTGTGAATGTGACCTTATTTGGAAAACGTGCCTTTGCAAATGTAATGAAGGGTATTGAGATGAGATCGTAGGTCAAGTAGGCCCCCAATGCAATGACAAGTGTTCTTATAAGAGAAAGACGGAGGGAGATTTGACATCAACAGAAGAGGAGACAGAGAAAGAGAGAAGGTCCTGTGAAGACAGAGGCAGAAATTGGAGTGATGCGGCCACAAGCCAAGGAACACCTGGAGCCACCAGAAGCTGAAGGAGGCAAGGAGCAGAATCTCCCCTAGAGCCTTTGGAGGGAGCACAGCTCTGCCGACAACATGATTTCAGACTTCTGGCCTCCAGAACTGTGAGAGAATAAATTTTTGTTGCGTTAAGCCACCCAGTTTGCAGTCATTTGTTGAGCAGCCTTAGGAAATGAATACACCGCCTTATAGGTGGATAACCCCCAAATTTGTCTCCAGATAGGTCTTCTCCCCTGTAATGCAGACACATGAATATATCCAGCCACCGACTGGGAACCTTCACATGCTTATTCTCTTTGAGCTGCTATAATAAAGGCTTATAAACAATAGAAATTTATTTCTCACAGTTCTGGAGGTGGGAAATCCAAGATCAGGGTGCCAGCATGGTTGGATACCAGCAAGGGCCCTCTTCTGGGTTGCAGACGGCCAGCTTCTCATTGTGTCCTCACATGGTGGAAAGGGGGTGAGCTTGCTCCCATGTCTCTTTTTCTAAGGGCACTAATCCCATTTGTGAGGCTCCATCCCCATGACTTAATCACTTCCCAAAGTCCTCACCTCCTAATACTATCACATTGGGGATTAGATTTCAACATATGAATTTTTTTTTTGGTGGTGGTGGTGGGGAGACACAAACAGTCTATAACACACCCTCAAACGACACTCCTGATTTCTCTCTGCTCTCTCTTAAATCTGTTCCTCCCTCTGTCTTCCTGTCTTGGGCAATGTCTGCTCCATTTTTTCCAGGTGTCAGGCCCCAAACATTTTGGTCATACTCAACTCTAGTCCCCTCACTCCAGGCATCCAAATCAGTGGCAAATTTCTTTGGTTGCACTGTAGAAACCGATAAAGAACACAACCCATTCCTACCCCCTCCATGGCCACCAGCCCCATCCAAGTCATGGTCATATCTCCAGTACAACTGCAGTAGGCTTCTCCTGGTCCCTACCTTCCTTAATCTCTCACCCTCGGGTTGCACCTGTCAAAACAGAAATTGGATCATGTCCTTCCTCTGCTGAAACCCTCCCAGGGCTCCCCATTTATGTGGAGCAAAAGCCACACCCAGCCTGAAAGCATGTGACTCAGGAGGTCTGGAGCCCCAGAATCTGCATTTCTAACAAGTTCCCAGGTGACACAGGTATTGCTGGTCTGGGGACCAACCTTGGGAGAACGACTGAGCTAGATTTTCATGTGCTGACACAGGGAAGTGGCCATGATATATTGGTAACTCAAAAAGGCAAGTGAAACCGAAAGTCATCAGTTAGATCCATTAAACTGTAACTTGCTTAATAAGTAGTGAACTGTAACGTCCCTTCATGGATCAAGCTTGCTTTAATTGTTTTTATAAAAACTTGCATGTCCTCCAAGTGTCACATAGCCTAAACAATAAGATGTTTACCAGGGTTGTTTTTCAGGAACTTGGAGTCAGCTGTGTCCAGTCTGAGCTCAAGCCAGTTAAGACTGGTTGGGACCACCCACCCTCCAACTGGGTCTGCACAGGTGTCCAATCAGTGTCCTTTTGACGTCAGAGGACTCAAAACTCCACCCTCAGAGCAAGCTAACCCTGCCATTTTCTGGACTTGCATCCCGTGGAGAAGCATGTAGCTTACATTGGCCTGAGTAGCATGATGATTACCTCACTTAAAAGAAAAGATCTCTAATCACCTTTCCCCATGCTCCCCAAGCCTCAGCTTTATTCCATAAATATCCCGAGCCCCTCAGCCTCAGGGAGGTGGATTTGAGATATGTTCTCCCTTCTTGCTTGTCTGCCTTGTGAGTAAACCCTTTCTCTGCTGCAAAACTGGTGTCTCAGGTTTGGTATGCTGGGCATCAGGCAAACAAACCTGGTTCAGTAACGCAAGCCATAGAGGATAGACCAATGGTGACTGAGACTTCCTTTCCAGGAAGTTCTGTCCCCAGAACATGGCATAGATTTGTGATCCTTGCGCACTTCCTGACTCCAGGGGACAACATTCACATTCTTGTCTTTGTGAATGGCACTCCTGGAGTTGTGCAGTGCCCAACCTGCACAGCTATACCAGGCAGCCCTACCCTGTTCTGTGTGTCTCCCCTCTACCTCTCTTTTTCTGTGTGTCAGCTGCTCACCTAGAGGCCAGAGCTGGGAGGAGACCCAGAGTGGCAAATCACGGTGCCAGCTCACTCTCCCTGTGTGACCTTGGGAAGTGACTTCCCTTTCAGAGATGCAGTTTACTCACCTGTAAAATGGGTCCCTACTAAACAGCTCCCACCCCCTTCATGGTTTTATTTTCCTTATTAGCACTTACCATCCTCTAACCTGAGATCTATATATTTGACTTAGTATTTAACTTGTTTACTGTTGGTCTCTCTTCTTGAATGTCAGCTCTGCAGAGCAGGGAATTTTACCTGTCTTGTTCACCGCTGTATTTCTGCACCTAGAAGGGTACTGGCACACAGCAGGGGTTTAGTAAAAGCTTGTCAAAAATCAACAAATGAATAAATGAACAGGGTGGTTTGGAAGAATCAGTCGATCAACCAGTTGATGGTTGCCTGAAAAGCACTTCCTGCCTGGCACCTAGGAGGTATCCAGTACGCGCTATTATCACTTTCATCTGGGTGGCACTCTCTAACTAGAAGGCCCACCAGAGGGGACTCCCACAACCAGTCGTTTCACTAGAGGATGAAGAGGTCCAAGCCAGGGCTGACTCTGGGTGGGTCGGGATGTGGACCCACATCTGTCCTGAGGTCGCTGGACTCAGATGCTTCAGCTTGGTCTGTCCATACTCAGAGTTGGAGATCTGTGGGGGGAGGATAATATTAGAGTGAGGGTGGTATTAAGGGGTGAGGGGGGGCCGGGCCTCAGTCACCCGTGCCCCACAGTCTTCCTGTTTTTTTTTTCTTCTACCAACCATCTGATGAGGAGACCTTACTGTGTTCCCCGCCCGCGTCCCCAGGTGCCCTGCATCACTGCCCACAGCTTCCCCGCCCCTCCTCCCTCTTTCCCGTGCCGCTGCCGTCTGCGCCGCCGCCGCGGCTTCTGCTCTGCCCTGGGCAGGGGCTGCGTTAGCATTTTGTGGGCGGAACAGCCTCGGAGGCCCCAGGTGGGGCCGGGGATGGAGAAGAACATTCTGGGCGGAGTTTGCACCTCGCCTCGGTCCGCTGCATGGGAGATCGGAAGCTCTGGGTAGTTTAGTTCCGGAGAGGAGGAAAAATAAATTAGCTTGGCCTAGACAGCCCCTGGGGAAGACCTGGCCTCGGTCTGTGGTAGTGGCCAGAGGCGCGCCTGTAATCCAGGAGCTGCCCTGGCATTCTGCTGCCTGCGTGTCTGGCTGCTGGCTGGTGGTGGAGGACCAGCGAGCCTGCAGTGGCCTGGCCTTAGTCAGGGTTTGGTGGGCAGGACCGTCACTCATTCATTCAACAAGCATCCTATTGGACACAATGTGTGTGATAAGATGGTGATAACTGTTAAGGACAAACGTAATGAATGGAGTGTATGGAGAAGGGTGGGCTTGGAACTTCAGGATTAGAAAGTTTCACCGAGAAGGGGACACTGGATCTCAGACTCGCTGTTTCTCGAAGACACCAGGAGCTTGCTGTCCTCAGGGCCTTTGCACAGACCAGAATGCTTTTCTTCCAGATATGTACCGGGCTTTCCCCTACCTGCTTCAGTTGATTTCAACCGTCAGGTCTTTCCTGATCACCTCCTTCCCCTCCCCCACTTCCTCCCCCCTCCTTCTTTCTAAATTGATATATAATTCACATATAACATATTAGTTTCAGGTGTACAACATAATGATGCAATACTTGTATATATTGTGAAATGGTCACCACATTAAGTCTTATTAACATCCATCCATTACGGCACAGTTACCCTTTTTTTTTTTTTTTCTTGTAATGAGAACTTTCAAGAGCTACTTACTTTGTGAAAGCAGTGTTATTTCAGGGCATGGATCAGGTATATGTCCTGTAATGCATATAAGGAAGTGCTTATAGACACACAAGGTGGTTCTAAGAGTGCTAATTGCTCAGCAGGATTAGATGTCTTACATCAGTAAATAACGTGCTGGCCATTTTTTTTTTTTTGCGTGTAGAGGCGTATTTAACAGCTCATGTATAAAAACGTTTTTTTTTGAGCATTCCTTGATCATCCAGTTGTGAACAGTATTACTTTAGCGAATGGATGTGCAGACAGTTCTGTAATGCATGTAGAGAAGTGTCTAGAAACACAGATAAGAAAGATGTTCCTAAAACTGCTACTTGAAAAAGAAAGAGGGCTTCCCTTGGTGGCGCAGTGGTTGAGAGTCCGCCTGCCGATGCAGGGAACCCGGGTTCGTGCCCCGGTCCGGGAGGATCCCACATGCCGCGGAGCGGCTGGGCCCGTGAGCCATGGCCGCTGAGTCTGCGCGTCCGGAGCCTGTGCTCCGCAGCGGGAGAGGCCACAAGAGTGAGAGGCCCGCGTACCGCAAAAAAAAAAGAAAGAAACTCTATTTGCAACTTTCAAATATACCCAATCACCTTCTTATTTATTTATTTACTTTTGGCCACGCCTAGTGCTTTGCGGCTTGTGGGATCTTAGTTCCTCCACCAGAGCCACAGCAGTGAAAGTGCTGAGTCCTAACCGCTGGACTGCCAGGGAACTCCCCCCATCACCTTCTTAAACATAAGTGTTTAATTCCCTACAATTCCCTCTTAGCACTGCTTTAGCTGCACCCCACATATTTTGATATGGTACGTTTTCACTTTCATTCAGTCAAAAATATTTTTAGTTTTGACTTCCTGTCTGACCCATGATTTAATTTCCGAATACTTATGGATTTTCCAGATATCATTCTGTGATTTCTAGTATACTTTGGTTCTGGTCCAAGACCATGCTTTGTATCATCTCCATTCTGTGATCTTCCTTACTATTGCAACATTCCCAGCCCATGCACACCTGATTCCTCTTGCCTGCTTTATTTTTCTTCTTTTTTCTGCTTATGCCTATCTAACAACATTTCTAAGATATGTTTTTTTTTATTGAAGCATAGTTGATTTACAATATTATATTAGTTTCAAGTGTACAACGTAGTGATTCAATATTTTTACAGATTATACTCCATTTAAAGTTATTACAAAATAATTGCTATATTTCCCTGTGCTGTACAATATATCCTGTTGCTTATTTATTTTATTCATAATAGTTTGTATCTCTTAATCCTCTACCCCTATTTTGCCCCTCCCCTCTTCCCTCCTTCTTTCCCTCTCCCCACTGGTAACCATTAGTTTGTTCTCTATATAAGGTATTTGTTTATTTTATTCATTATATCTCTCCCTGTTTCTAATCCCAAGGGTAGGGATTTTTGTTGTTATTCACCAATGTCTCCCTAGTACCTAGAACAGAGCCTAACACATAGTAGGTGGTCAGTACATATCTGTTGAATAGATGAATGAACAACTGAATCCCCAATCTCCATTGTACATATCAGGAGACCTCTGCTCAGAGATGTTGTTCTAGAGCCGGGTCAGCCTGGGCCCATGGCTTTATGTTATTATACCCAGTTGACAGGACTGGATTTCACTACCAGTTCCTGCACACCTACTGTGTGCCAAGTCTCGAGGCATGGCCTTGGCCATGTGGCCATCACCCTCACATAGTGAGACCATCCAACCTTCACCACACTTACCTTGCCCAGGCCCACCCACCTTAAAGGATGCCCTTGATGGCCAGAGATGCTATCAAGTCCTCTTGGTTGGTGTATCCCCCCCATGCCTTCCCTATCGCTCCACCCTGACCCCCCCATATCCATCTGGAATCTGATACTTGTTGTGTATGCTCAGTGGGTATTTGCTGGGCAGGCAGACTCTTCCTTCTCAGACAAGTCTCCATTTCCCCATCTGTAGAACGGGAACAGCACACTCACACCTCATGCAGGTGGGAGAGGTTCAGGATGTTACATCATGGGAACGGGGCGGGGGGAAGCCCAGCCCCTGGGGTGAGCTTTTCCTGGAGAGGGAGGCTGGTCTGCTGCTGCCCTCCCACCTCAAGTAGGGCTGGGTCCACCCCCCCTCCGCATGTGCTAGGGAAGAGTTTCCACTGGCAGAGACTGTGGATTGCTTATATTGAGACTGTGAGGTGAGAAATAAATTCCATCTCATTTAAGCCACTCTTGTTCTGAATCTCCGTTACAGCAACCCCGCCCAATATTCTAACTTGTACATGGACGGGCCTGACGGGATTTCCTTGATGTTTAAGCCAGTCTCAGTTGCATTTCCTTTTACTTTAATGGAAAACCCCTCAAAAGAGGAATTGGGGTCTTGCCCTTTGGGGTATGTAATATGCTATGCTTGCTGTAACAAATTACCACAAATTTAGTGGTTTATAGCAACGGAAATTAATTCTTTTATAGTTCTGGACGTCAGAAGTTCAAAGTTGTTTTCATGTGGCTGAAACCAAATTGTCCACAGGGACAACCAAGTTGTCCCTCAGAGGCTTCGAGAATGGGAGAATCTGTTTTCTAGCCTTTTCCAGCTTCTAGAGCTGCCTTCCTTGGCTCGTGGCCCCTTCCTGCGTCTTCAAAACCACTAGCCTAGCATCTAGAGTCGAGACACAGAGATGCACAGAGAAAAAGGCATGTGAAGACTGAGGCGGAGATTGGAGTGATGTGGCCACAAGCCAAAGAGTGCCAGGAAACCCTAGAAGCTAGAGAGGCAAAAAGGATCCTCCCCTAGTGCCTTTGGAGGGAGCATGGCCCTGCCCACACCTTGATTTCAGACTCTATTTTTTCCCCAAGGAAAATTATATATTAATGCAATGTTAAAAAAAGAAGTGAAAGAAAATTGTGGTAAAGAAATTATCAAAAGTTTAAATAAAAACAGTTATGGTTGTTTTTCTTCCAGCTTTACTGAGGTATTCTTTTTTTCAAATTAAATTAATTAATTAATTTGGCCGTGTTGGGTCTTTGTTGCTGCGCGTGGGCTTTTCTCTCTAGTTGCGGCGAGTGGGGGGCTACTCTTCATTGCGGTGCGTGGGCTTCTCATTGCAGTGGCTTCTCTTGTGGCGGATCACGGGCTCTAGGTGCGTGGGCTTCAGTAGTTGTGGCACGCGGGCTCGGTATTTGTGGCTTGTGGGCTCTAGAGCGCAGGCTCAGTAGTTGTGGCTCACGGGCTTATTTGCTCCGCGGCATGTGGGATCTTCCAAGACCAGGGCTCGAACCTGTGTCCCCTGCATTGGCAGGAGGATTCTTAACCACTGCACCACCAGGGAAGTCCTTCTGAGGTATTCTTGACAGTCAAAATTGTATGTATTTACGGTGTACAACCTGATAACCCAATATACAGGTATATTGTGAAATATTCACCACAACCAAGCCAGTCAACGTATCCATCTCTTCAGAGTTAACATTTTCCTTTTATTTATTCTTTTTTTTGTGTTAAGAACACCCAAGATCTACCCTCTTAGCAAGTTTCAAGTACACAGTACAATGTTGTCAACTATAGTCACATTGTAGTTTTCTGGAACATATTCATCTTGCACAACTGAAACTTTGTACCCATTGACCAACATCTACCCATTTTTTCCCTCCCTCCAGCCATGGACAACCATCTCCCTGCTTCTATGAGTTTGACCATAAAGGGGGCAAGGGCAGAAGTGGGTAGACCTAGGTGGAGGCTATTACTGTAATCCAGGTGAAAGAGGATGATGGCTAAGACCAGGAGGTGAAAAGGACTCAGATGCTGAATATGCTGTGAAGGTAGAGCCAACCAGAATTACTAACAGATTGGTCATATTTCCAGTTATCTAGGGTGTCTAAGAAACCACCCCAAACGTAGTGGCATAAAATAATCACTTCATATGCTCATGGATTCTATGGGACAGGGCATGGTAGGGACAGCTTGTTTCTGCTCTATGATGTCTGGGGCCTTGGATGGGAAGACCCAAAGGGCTGGAGGTGACTCTAACTCTCCTGGGGGCTGGAATCATTGGGAGGTGTCTTCACTTATATATCTGGCACCTGGGCTGGGATGACTTGAAATCTGGCCTCAACTGGGATTGTTGAGCCAAGCACCTCCATGTGGCTTGGGTTTCCTCACAAAATGTCAGTTGGGAGCACATGTTCTGACAGAGCCAGGTGGAAGCTGCATGGCAGCTTGTGCTTGTCGCTTGTGCTTGTCCCTTGTGCCACATTTTGTTGGTTATAAGAGAGTCACTAAGGCAAGCCCAGATTTAAAGGGAGGATAATTAGACTCTACTTCTTGATGGAGTGGCATGGTCACATTGCATAAGAACAGGTAGGACATGAGATATTGTTGCAGCCATCTTTTGAAAACTTAATGTGCCATAGCCATGGAATGAGAGAGAAGGGAGGAGTCATGGATGATTCTAGGGCTGTTTGCCCCAAAGGCTGATGTTGGTCGTTTTGAGGAACACAGACAGGCTGCTTTCTTGGGCCTCAGTCTGGTTATTCCACTGCTTTCACGAGGCTCACAGGAAACTCCCACATCCTTGATGTACCAAAAGACACAGCCACTCCTACTGCAGCCCTTTCCCCTATGTCCATCATTTCACTTCATGCTGTTTTGCGTGTGAATCAAAACCTCATCCCTTGGTTTCCCCAAAGGGTAGACAGACCTCTCTCTCTCTGTCTTTAACTTTCACTTTGTAAATACCCTCCAGTCGATGTCAAGTTCAGGATGAAAAACACTCCTTTGCAAGTTCTGTGTATATGACTGTGGTAGGCAGCCTTCAAGATGGCCTCCAAATGATCCCTACCTGTTGGTATTTATGTCCTCGTGTGGTTTCCTCCCACTCTGACTCAAAGCTGGTCCATGTGATAAATATAGTAGAGATCATAGTTTGTGATTTGTGAGGCTAGATCATACAAGGCTTTGTGGCTTCCATTTTGGCCTATGCCATGTTGTGAGGATACTCAATCAGCTCTTGGGAGAGGCTCACATGGCAAGGAACTGAGGCCTCCTGCCAACAGCCATGGGAGTGCGCCATCATGGAGGAGATCCTCTAGCCCCAGCGCAGCTTTCTGATGCCTGCAGCCCTGGGCAACATCTTGACTGAAACCTTATGAGAGATCCCGAGGCAGAACCACACAGCTGCTCTTGAACCCCTGAGCCTCAGAGACTGTGAGATAATACATGCCTACTGTTTTTTTTTTTTTTTTTTTTTCT
>NW_006796961.1:191258-242409 GCF_000442215.2 Lipotes vexillifer | reverse complement strand
ATTTATTTTTGCTGTGTTGGGTCTTCATTTCTGTGCGAGGGCTTTCTCTAGTTGTGGCAAGTGGGGGCCACTCTTCATCGCGGTGCGCGGGCCTCTCACTATCGCGGCCTCTCTTGTTGCGGAGCACAGGCTCCAGACGCGCCGGCTCAGTAGTTGTGGCTCACGGGCCTAGTTGCTCCGCGGCATGTGGGATCTTCCCAGACCAGGGCTCGAACCCCTGTCCCCTGCATTGGCAGGCGGACTCCCAACCACTGCGCCACCAGGGAAGCCCCCCTACTGTTTTTTTAAGTCATGAAGTTTGGGGGTAATTTGTTATGTAGCCACAGTGAGCCTAAAACTTCACTGTGGGAATGTGGGAGTACTTAGCACCGATTACTTTAACGTCTTGTTGTAAATGTCAACCCCTCCGGGAGGCCTCTCCTGACCACTTCTCTATATTAGCCCCCATCCTATCCCTTTACCCTGTTTTATTTTATTTTAAGATAATACTTAGTTACTATTGGAAATAAAATAAAAAACCAAACCATATTGCTTATTTCTATATTTCTTTATAGGTTTATTGTCTCTCCTGTCTCGACTGAAGTTTCATGAAGGAAGGAACTTATCTATTTTTCACCCAGGGCTTGGTGCTGTGTAGGAACTCAAATGCAGGGGCTGTTGTCGTTGTTATTTCTATGCATGAATCCAAACTGGGAAGAAGAATAAATGTGTGTGTGTGTGTGTGTGTGTGTGTGTGTGTGTGTGTGTGTGTGTGGCCCCTCAAGATAGATTTGCATGTTCTTGACTTTTAAAGAAAAGAGGAACTGAGAAAAACCCTAGTCACTTGAGTTGAGGACACAGGAGAAGCTGTCGAGCTCTGCCTGCTTCTGCTCAGGCTCCTGTGTTAGCTGCAGTCATGTGCACCCTGTATACCAACTCTGGGTGCATGGACCTGCCAGGTATGGCCCTGGCCAGGCATGGGCTGGGGACCAGGGGTGGTCAGGACCCAGGTTACAGTATTCCCACCTTGGGGCCAGAGACCAGGGTGTGAGGGACAGAGGAGGGAATGGGCTGGGCTCTCACTTGCCTTTCCTCTGGAAGGACCCAGAGAAGAGGAGGATGATGATGATTATGAGAACACGACACCACCATACAAGGACCTTCCTCCCAAGCCAGGTAAGAGGACCTCTCAGAGGCCAGGTGAAGAGATGTGTGATTTGAGGGATGAGGTTGGGGAACAGACTCCCCAGGGGGAACTAGCTGGGCACGGCAGACATACATGGTCAGCCTGCCCGTACTGGGCACCATGATGGTGGGAGTATCCATGCGTCCACCCTGAGGGTCTCTCAGTCTGATGGGGGAGGCAGTTTTGGGCATAGTCCTGGGTGAGCAGGTCTAAGAGGGGAGGGACTATGAAATTGGGGAAATCCTGAGGGTAATTGAGGGGTCTGCCTGCACTAGTGGGAGGATTCGGGGTCAGATGAGGGGACATCGGAGTGAGACTTGAGGGATGAACAGGAGTTTGTTAAGAAGAGAAGCCCAGAAAAGAACTGGTGGATGCAAAGGCCCCGAGACATGAAAGCCAGTATTTCAGAAGCTGTGAGTGGACTGGCCAGGGACTCAACAAGAGTCCAATAAGTGTATATAAAAGTGGAGCCGTTGGGTCCAGTGGTTGGGACTGGGTGCATTTACTGCCATGGCTTGGGTTTCACCCCTGGTTGGGGAACTGAGATCTCGCAAGCTGCGTGGCAGGGCCAAAAGAAAAAAAAAAGTGGAGGCTTTGAGGTTTCCCTGAGTAAACTCCCACCAGGTCCCCTGCATGTCCTTGGACAGGGGCCATTCCACGTGGATCCACGCCCCCCACTTCTGAGTCCAGAGTGGAGTCAATCTAGGAGGTCCCAGGGCACCATGGGTCTCAGTATGAGTTAAGGAGGTGCACTGGGCTCTGCTTTTTTTTTTTTTTTTTTGCGGTCCGCGGGCCCCTCACTCTTGTGGCCTCTCCCGTTGTGGAGCACAGGCTCCGATGAGCAGGCTCAGCGGCCATGGCTCACGGGCCCCGCCGCTACGCGACGTGTGGGATCTTCCCAGACCGGGGCTCGAACCCGTGTCCCCTGCATCGGCAGGCGGACTCTCAACCACTGCGCCACCAGGGAAGCCCCTGGGCTCTGCTTTTTGACTGTCCATCTCCAAATCCAACTTGGTCCCAGCGTGGTCCCCAAGCCCAACCCGAAGGCCCACTCCATCGCTGTCTTCGAGGCCACCCCTTCCCCAAATTTAGGTCCCATCCCCATCTCCAAATGCAGCCCCATCTCCAACCCATCTCCATGTCCAAATCAAAACTATCACCAAGCCCCAACACAACTACAACCCAACCTCAACTTCTCCCCCATTCCCCAATGCAGCTACAGACCCATTCTTCATCCCAACTACACCCTGAATCACAAACCTACACCCATGTCCATCACTATCCCTGACCCTCTTCAACCCCATCATCTCAATCCAAACCCTCATCCCAACCTTAGCCTTGACTCTGTTCCTATACCCAAATTCACTTGTGTCTTTAACTTAGGGGGATCAGCTGTCCCAGTTTGTGCAGAGATGAAAGATTTCTTGGAATGTGGGACCTCCCGTTTTAATATTAGGAAAGTCCTGGGTCATTCAGGGTGGTTGGTCACTGTATCTTAATCCTGTCCCTATCCCTAAGCCCAATTCCATTCTCAAGCACAACCCCATCCCTAACCCTCCATGGCAATCTCGATCCTGTTTCTTTTTTCTTGTTTTGGCCACACTATGAGGCATGCGGGATCTTAGCTCCCTGACCAGGGATTGAACCTGTGCCCCTAGTAGTGGAAGTGCGGAGTCCTAACCACTGGACCGCTAGGGAAGTCCCTCTTTAAAAAAAAAATAAATAAAAATAAATTAATTAATTTTACAATAGGTCCTTGTCAGTCATCTATTTTATTTTTATTTATTTATTTAAAATATTTATTTATTTATTTGACTGCATTGGGTCTTAGTTGCAGCATGCGGGATCTTCCTTGTGGTGTGCGGGCTCTTCATTGCGGCGTACAGGCTTCTCTCTAGTTGTGGCATGCATGCTCCAGAGCACGTGGGCTCAGTAGTTGCAGTGCGTGGCCTCTCTATTTGTGGCGCATGGGCTCCAGAGGGTGTGGGTTCAGTAGTTGCAGTGCACAGGCTTAGTTGCCCCACGGCATGTGGGATCTTAGTTCCCAGACCGAGGATCGAACCAGCGCCCCCTGCATTGGAAGGTGGATTCTTAACCACTGCACCGCCAGGGAAGTCCCAGTCATCTATTTGAAATATAACAGTGCGTACATGTCGATCCTGTTTCCATCACTGCCTTTCCACCTCATTCCCATCCTTGGACCAGCTCTAATGCTGAGCTTCTCTTCGCCAGGTTGGATGGCTCCACCAAGACCTCCAAGGGCAGGTGAGCTGGGGCTGGGGTTACAGGAGACCCAGTGCTGGCTTTGTCCTGATCTGGGCCTGAGCAACCATCCTTCCTCCTCAGGAAAGAAAACAGAGAACCCCCCACTTCCCTGCAAGCTCCTGAAGAACACAGGTGAGCATCTAGGGCTGGGACCTTCCTGTTCACTTGGCTGAAGCCCTGCTCTACATGACTGTTGTCTTTCTGACCCCTTCCAGGCCTGAACCTCACCCCTGTCACCTGCACAACTCCTCAACTGGGTGAGCAGTGGGAATACCCATTACGAAGCCTGAGAGCGGACACTTGGAAGTCCTCCCTCCAGTCCCCCAATTCTGACCAAATCAGAGGGCTTGGGGGGAGGCGGTTGATCTTGGAAGACGAAGTCTTTCAGTGACTTCTGAATAAACCTCTCTTGCCTTTCTCCCAGGCACTGATCTTGTACATCCTCCATCCCAGCTGCCTATAGCCAGTAAGTCCTTTAGGTTTACCTCTATCTCCCCTCTCATGGTGGCCAGTGTATTTGAGACCTAGAGCTCTGGAGTGAGACCCTGGTAGAGAAACATTTCCTTTCAGAAGCTCCTCCTTTCTGAGTCTAAACCAGACCCCCAGGGACCCAGGATATCTACCAGGTACTCTTCAAGCCCTACCTCCTGCTTGTCTATAAGTTATGGGAAATACTCTCTGCCCCAGATGCAAGGGTCCACAGCTTGGGCCACCGGGGAGCAGCTTGGGCAGGGGCTGCTGGAGTGTAGAATATAATGCATCCTAAATGTTAAGAGAAGAGCTGGGTCCAAGTTATGCATGACCTCTCCAAGCCCTCAGTTCACTTATTTGCAAAATGGGAATACTGTTTAAATCTACATCATAAGGGTGAGGAGCCAGTAAAATAATAAGGGTGTGACAGAATGTGTGGCATATTGTATGTATTCCACAAATTCTCTGGGCTTCTTTAGGGTTTGCTCTCCCTGATATTCTCTTGCTGACCCCACCTGGTGATATAGTCATGACCATAGTCATTTGCCCCACTTCTCTTGGAGGAAAGCTCGGGGGTCCCTTCCTCACTATCTGAAACACCAGCATCAGTCTCTCTGTCCCCATCTCTTCCCCCCAGCAACTCCAGTGCCCTGGATCAGTCAGAAGTCCGGAGGTCCTAGGTGTTACCAGGAGGAGAGACTGATGGTGTACATGTGTCTGCTGGTGGTGGTGTCACTGCTCATGGGCTGCACTGGTCTGGCTGTTACCCTGATTAAATGTGAGTAAGGTGAGGATGGGGCATGCAGAGAAATTGGGGAAGGGATATGGGAGGACTTGGGCTCAAGCTGGACTCCTTCTCATAGACCAGGAGGTGGTGGAAGAGCTGAGGATGTTAACCTTTCAGCAGATGGCATGGCGAGCAAATGGTGAGTGCTTTCAATCATCCCTTCAAACCATGCGTATTGAGCACGAACATGATCCTCAAATCCAGCTTCATGACGAACCCCAATGCCATCTTTGCTAGGCACTGTGCTAGGTAACAGGGTGGGGGATGGGTGGGTAGGATGGTGAACACATCAGACATAGTCCCTGTCCCTGTGGAGTGTGTGTGTGTGTGTGTGTGTGTGTGTGTGTGTGTGTGTCTAGACCTCCACTGTCCAATATGGCAACCATGAGTCACTGTGGTTGTTGAGCACTTGAAATGAGGTCATTTTGGATTGAGATATACTGTAAGCCTAAAATACATACGGGGGACTTCCCTGGCAGTCCAGTGGTTAAGACTTTGCCTTCAAGTGCAGGGCGTGTGGGTTCCATCCCTGTTCGGGGAACGAAGATTCCACGTGCCTTGCAGCCAAAAAAACAAAAATGTAAAACAGAAGCAATATTGTAACAAATTCAATACTTTAAAAATGGTCCACATCGAAAAAAATCTTAAAAAAAAATACATACAGATTTCATGGGAATTCCCTGGAGGTCCAGTGGTTAGGACTCAGCGCTTTCACTGCCTTGGGCCCAGGTTTGATCCTGCTCGGGGAACTAAGATCCTGCAAGCCACGTGGCACGGCCAAAACAAAAAAACAGAAGACCAAAACCACAAAACAAACCAAAAAACCCAACCAAAAGATACATGTTTCAAAGCTTTGCTACAAAAATAATGTCAAATATATCAATAATATTAATAATGATAATCTTTAATATTGATTATACACTGAAATGCTAATATTTTGGATATATTGAGATAAACAAAAATGGCATTCAAATTAATTTTACTTTCTTTTGACTTTTAAAACACGTGGCTACTAGAAAATTTAAAATTACCTATGTGGTTCACATCTTGTTTCTGTTGGACAGTACAAGCATAGACAGCCATTTACCAAATTATCATCCAAATGAGGGTAAAATTCCAAGTTTTGAATAGTCCAAAGGAAGAGGAAGGCAATTCTATGAAAAAATCTAACAAGGGGTCTTGACCTTGTCTTTGGGAGTGTCATATAGAGTTTTGCTAGGGAAATGGTACTATAGCTGTGTGAAGGAAGAGAAGGAGTTAGCTTGGTAAGGAGGTCAGGGTCTCAGGCATGTGCAAAGGCCCTGTGGTAGGAGGCGACATAAGTACAAGGGAGGAGAATGGTGAGATTGGGTAATTGAGAGATGATGGATTCTTGGATGAGGGTTGTGGTTGTGGGGATGAAGAGTAGTAGGTGGAGTGGAAAGATTTAGGAGGTAAAATTGACCAGACTGGGGATGAGTGAGTGGGAATGGTGGTGAGTGAGAGGGAAGAGTGTCGAGGATAACATATATGTTATCTATCTATCTATCTATCTATCTATCTATCATCTATCTATCTATCTGTCTGTCATCCATCTATCTAATATTTCTGTCTTGTCCAACTGAAGGGCCATCTAGTGATGGCCCTGGGGAGTATTGGGAGAGGGCAAATTTGTGTGAAAGTAGTGGGAACACATACATTAGTTGCAGAAGAGGCTTTCAGTATGATTCCTGAAGTCTGAAAATTGCTCCATTCCACAATCCTTCACCCCACACTTCAGACCAAGCCACTCTTCCACTCAAAACCCATCAATGGCTTCTCACTGCCCAGAGTCCAACACAAAACCTTTAGCTTTGCATTGAAGGACCCAGACACCAGACCTCTTCCCACTTTGAGCTCAAGCTCCTGTGAGGTTCCGCTTGACCTCTACTGCACCAGTCTTTCCCAACATGCTTGTCTCTGGACCTTTGCTTCCAAGGTGGCTCCTGCCTACTGAGTCTCCCCATCCCCTTAGAGATACGGAATCACCATTTTCCTTTAAAAGCTACCTCCTGCAAGAAGCCCACCATCTTTACTCTTCCCCATGCCTCAGGGATTAATCTCTCCTTGGAGCCACACTAGGGCTCTTCTTGGGCACTGAGCATGTGTTTTTGAGTTTTACCACCACCCACTAGAACATGGGTGCAGTGGGGGAACACAGCTCTTGCTGCTCTCTGGTGTGTCTGCAGTCAGTGATGGGTAGGTGGGTAGATGGGGGTTTGGGTCTCTAACCCTACAGCCCATCCTTGCTGACAGTGACTGGCATGGCGGGGCTAGCCGGCCTGAAGGAGGACATTGAACGAGTAAGAGCTGACACGAACCAGTCCCTGCTGGAACTTCGGGGCTTATTAGGTGAGTGGGACTTGGGGAACTTCCCTGAGATGGGGGACATGGCAGAGATGCTACACTGCATAAATCCATGGGAGTGATTCTCAGTGTAATCTATGTGAGTGGTGCCCACCTGGAGTGGAGCAGTGCATAGCCTGCACAACTGTACATGGCATACCATGTACATTACTCTGGTTCTGGGGCCACTCTGACAGAATCCTATCCTGTCCCCAGACTGTACCAGGGTCACCTGCCCTGAGGGCTGGCTCCCTTTTCAGGGTAAGTGTTACTACTTCTCTCCAAGCACCAAGTCATGGGATGAAGCCCGGAAGTTCTGCCAGGAGAATTACTCTCACTTGGTCATCATCAGTAACTTTGCTGAGCAGGTGAGCTGTCCCTACCAAGCCCTTGAGAACCAGCAGGGCCAGCCTGCCTCTATTCTAGGATTTACATATCCTTCCCAGGCCTGGATGTAGAGAAATTGGAATTGCTTTGAGTCACTAAAACTTTTTCTTTTTTAATAATATGTTTTATTTTAAAATTTATTTTTAATTAAAAAATATTTTTGGCTATGTTGGATCTTCGTTGCTGCGCGCGGGGTTTCTGTAGTTGCGGCAAGCAGGGGCTACTCTTCGTTGCGGTGTGCAGGCTTCTCATTGCAGTGGCTTCCCTTGTAGAGCATGGGCTCTAGGCATGCGGGCTTCAGTAGTTGCAGCACACAGGCTCAGTAGTTGCGGCACGTGGACCCTAGAGCATGTGGGCTTCAGTAGTTGTGGCTCATGGGTTCTAGAGCGCAGGCTTAGTAGTTGTGGTGCATGGGCTTAGTTGCTCCATGGCATGTGGGATCTTCCCAGACCAGGGATCTAACCCATGTTCCCTGCATTGGCAGGCGGATCTGTGGCACATGGGCTTCAGTAGTTGTGGCTCATGGGTTCTAGAGCGCAGGCTTAGTAGTTGTGGTGCATGGGCTTAGTTGCTCCATGGCATGTGGGATCTTCCCAGACCAGGGATCTAACCCATGTTCCCTGCATTGGCAGGCGGATTCTTAACCACTGCGCCATCATGGAAGTCCCCACTAAAACTTTTAATATGAAGGTTAAGGGGGTATGCTTTGCTTGAGTTCAAATCCTGATTGTGTTTACTTATCCTCTCTGAGTCTCAGTTTTCCCTCTAACAGGGAGATATAATATAATGGCCTATCTCTTAGGTAGCACTTTCTATTCTCTAGGCTGTATTCTAAACATCTTACATGCATTCACATAATTCTAACAACAGCTCTGTAAATTAGTGTGTGAGTCAGGAGAGGTTATGTTATGCTGAAGTAACAGACAGTCCCTATAGCTCAATGATGGAAGTGTATGAGGCAAGTCATACACTGACTTTTAAAACTTCTACCTATGTGCACTCACAAAGAAAGTCACATGGGCACTGCTATGTTTTAAGATGCCGGGAAAGACGGTTTCATCTATGTTTATGTAGAAGGAGAATTGGAATATGTGTAACTAACTTTAATGACTTAATACTACCAAAGCTAGGTGGTAAGACCATTTGTACACAGTACATATCATTACATATCAGTACTTCACAGATGAGGAAACTGAGGCATATTTCACTTAAGCAACTTGCTTGTTACAACTAGTAAGTATCAGAGCTAGGACCTGAGCCCAGGAAGCTGGTTTCAAAGTCCATGTTCTAGGCCATAAGCTTCATAGCACTATTTGATTAGTGTTTGCATGGTTTTTTTCCCCATCCTTTTATTTTTAACCTGTCTATGTCATTATTTTAAAAGTAGATTTCTGGCTTCGCTGGTGGTGCAGTGGTCGGGGGTCAGCCTGCCGATGCAGGGGACACGGGTTTGTGCCCCGGTCCGGGAGGATCCCACATGCCGCGGAGCGGCTGGGCCCGTGAGCCATGGCTGCTGGGCCTGCGCATCCAGAGCCTGTGCTCCACAACGGGGGAGGCCACAGCAGTGAGAGGCCCATGTACTGCAAAAAAAAAAAAAAAAAAAAAGTAGATTTCTTGTAGATAGCATATAGTGGGGTCTTATATATATATTTTAAATTCAATCTGACAATCTCTGGCTTTTGATTGGTGTTTTAAGACCATTTACATTTAATGTAATTATTGATTTGGTTAGATTTAGGCCTACCATCCTATTTTTTTCCCTCTATTTTTAAAAAATCTTTCTGTTTCATAGCATCATTTGTATGAGTAGGTAGTACAGAGGGTTTCTTTTTGAGATTAAATTAGATGATGTAATTTAATTAGATGTAATAAGATGATGGGGAGGTATAAGTCATACTCCCTAAACTCAGGTGCATAGGAAATATAACTTTGTTTTCTTTAAATAACTCATTTCCTGCCTCTTTTGAGCTCCCATTATACCAGGAGGGTGGAAATTTTATCTTTCAGTTGAGATCTTCTATCTTTCTTCTGAGTAGGAACAGCTTATATGGGGTCAAGGCAGAGGGTAGTACATGTCTGGTCCTCAAGGTCTTTACTCCAAGCTGGTATCCACTGGGACATCCACTGGATGAATGATCCTGGACAAATTACTTAACTTCTCTCTGCCTCAATTTTCTCATCTATAGAATGGGATTAACAATCCTTGCTTCAGTAGGTCACAGTGAAGATCAAATGAGATATCTGTGCAAAGTGTGTAGGTCACTTATTAACTTATTAATTCAACGAACACTTTTTGAGCACCTACTATGTGCTAGGCACTATTCTAATTTGATGGGCCAAGCAGCTCTTTTCTCTTTCTGGTTTCCTGATACTTCTCTGGGGCTTTACCCAGGCAACAGGGTCGAGGTACACTCTACTTTTTAGAGTTTTCATACTGATCTGAGGTTTTGGCCATCACCTCGGACTCTACCAGGGACTGAAATGCAGAGTCCTCTTTCTGGCACCCACCATGTCTACGTCTCCATAATTTCCTTCACATTGCAATCTTTCCTCTCTACCTTTTAGGGAATCTTGGTCTTGAATAAGGTTGAGTGAATGAGATGTGATTTGCATACAGTAAAATGCACAGATCTTAAGTGTACATTCACTGAGTTTTGGCATATGTATACACCTGTGTAACTGTCAACTGTCAAGATTTACAATGTTTCTACCACCCAGGGAGTTCTTTCATGCCCCTTTTCCATTCACGCCACCCCCACCCTAGGGAACTACTTATCTGGTTTCCCTTACCATAGATCAGTTTGCCTGGAGAGGAGTTGCTTTAAATCATGATATTTTCATTTTCTTTTTAATCTTTTGTCTTTTGCCCAAGTCCTTTCTTTTTTCCCAAAGGCTTGGTCTTTGGAAATATAAAAGCCAGGAATCCCCATTCCTTTCCTTCCCCCACCACCCAAGTTCTTCTGCCTGGATGCAGATGAGGAGGACTGCAGGGTGGGGTGAAAGTACCAGGGAAATCAAGATATCACTTATTATTATTAAAATGTTCCTTAAATTATATAATGTTAAATATTAAGATGTCATAGTACTTACTGCATGTCAGATACTGTTTCAAGCTCTTTATGCATACTAATTCATTCAACCCTCTCAATAACTCTATGAGGAGGTAGCTACTATTATCCCATTTTACAGAGGTGGAAACTGAGGCACAGAGTGGTTCATAGGTTTTGCAAGAAGGTGGCATGACTATTACCATGCTCAAGAGGGAGGAATGCGTTGATCTTGTTCTGCATGCCATGGGGACTGGGAAGGGTATTGGGGTGGCACTCACAAGCCCTAAATGTGTGTGGGACAGAACAGAGGGTGTGTCGAACTGATGGCTGAATGAAGTTTGTACTTGCAGAACTTTGTGGCCAAGGCTCATGGCTCTCCTCGGGTATACTGGTTGGGGCTGAACGACAGAAACCGTGAAGGGGACTGGAGGTG
This sequence comes from Lipotes vexillifer, assembly GCF_000442215.2. Classification (NCBI taxonomy): domain Eukaryota; kingdom Metazoa; phylum Chordata; class Mammalia; order Artiodactyla; family Lipotidae; genus Lipotes; species Lipotes vexillifer. The sequence goes on along the minus strand of NW_006796961.1, from coordinate 231,487 downwards.
GCTGGATGGGTCACCCATCACTTTGAGGCAAGTATCCAGGGCTCTTGGGATCTCTCTTCCTTGTAAGTCCTTGTGAAGTCCAAACCAGCAGATTCTTTAGAATTCCAGGCTGAGCTGGACTGGGAGGAACAAGGGTGCTTTTTTTTTTTTTTTTTTCTGATAGGGCTTCTGGTGCCTGTACTTTAATTTTTCCTCCATGGAAACATCTCAACCTTTAGCACAACTGCTCAAACATATCAAGTCCCCAGACCAATGGTTGGGGGGAGAAAAAGGAAAAGGAGGCATGGCTATAGGGCAAGAGGAAGAGGAAGATTTTGATTTGCCAAAAGGATGAACAGGGTCTCATTTTTTGGGCACTCTTTATATTAGCTCATTTATTTAATCTTCTTAATAATTCTGTAAGGTGAATACCATTATTATCTCTATTTTGAAGGTATGGAAAATGAGGCACAGAGAGGTTAAGCAACCTTCCCAAGGTCAGACAGCTAGCAGGTGGCAGTGCCACCCAACCTGGCTTAAAACTCTATGCTCTTAGCCATTATGCTTTACTTTCTCAAGGAGTGTATGTATTTGTACTTTAAATAAATATTAATAAATTGTCCCCCATACTGGTTATACCAATTTATTCTCTCACCAGCTTGACTATATTTTTTTTGCCCACACATTCATCAAACTTTTGGAATTTTGTTGGTTTATATGTAGGTGAAAAATGGAATCCCAGTGTAGCATTAATTTGCATTTCTCTTATCCCTGAGGTTGGGTGTATTTTCATATGTTTAATAGCCATATGTATTAACTTTTCTGTGAATTATCTATTCATATCTTTTGTGTATTTTTTATATTGTGGTTTTGGTCTTTTTCTTACTGATTTCTAGGAGCTCTTTCTATATTAGAGATATTAGTGTTTTGTCTGGGGATTTTATTTTTTATTAAAGATTCCTGGAAGGAGGAAGAGCTCTGCAAATTGAGATGTCATGGCATGGTGTGGCACTGCAGGTGCTCAGCTCATATCCCTTCATGGGGCTGGTGAGGGCTCCCCCCAGCAGGGGGCAGTGACTGCTAAAAGTTCACAGTTATGCTTTCTCCAGAGAGTTGGCTTCAGCTGAATGGAAGCCTGTTCAGCTAGGAGGTTACTCCACTCCCATTGGGGTCATGCCACAGACAGTGACCAGTTAAGAGAAGCCTGGACCCCTTGTTTCAAGTTGGAGTAACTCTGTGGTGCTATTCAAATTTCAGAGTTTCCTGTGGGATCAGGCTGAGGCTAGATCAGGCTGAACCTACATCCTTGCTCAATTCTATCCGCTGCCCTGTCCTATTTCTCTCACTCCCTATCTCCTGAGAACAGCTCTTAATAAATCCTCTGCACCCGAATCTGGCTCTGCTTTAAGGGAACATGACCTAAGACATTACATACCTAGAAGGTTGGGAGGAACTGGTGTAACAGAAGTGTTCTTTGGAAGAGGAAGCAGAAACTGACCAGATGCAGGAAACTGATTCAGGAGCTGGGAGAATTTCTGGTGAACAGGAGGTGAGGTTGAGTTAGAACAGACAAGCTGCTGGGGTGAAGGGGATAAGGCAGCATCTTTAGGTAATTCTGAAAGGCTGAGGAAAGATTCGGATGGAAGAAAGAGCCCTGAACCACGAAGGCTTTTCTTTTTCTTTTTTTTCCGATAGCCTTTTTTTTTTTTGATTAATAAACTTTATTCTTTTTTCTGTTTTCTTTTATTATTATTTTTAATTGAAGCATAGTTGATGTACAGTATTATATGTCACAGGTGTATAATATAGTGATTCACAATTTTTAAAGGTTACACTCCATTTATAGTTATTATAAAATATTGGCTATATTCCCTGTGTTGTAAAATATATCCTTGTAGCTTATTTATACCTAATAACTTGTACATCTTTCTCTCCTACCCCTGTATTGCCCCTCCCCACTTTCCTCTCCCCACTTGTAACCACTAGTTGGTTCTCTATATCTGTGAGTCTGTTTCTTTGTTGTTGTATTCACTAGTTAGTTGTATTTATTAGATTCCACATATAAGTGATATCATATAGTATTTGTCTTTTCCTGTCTGACTTACTTCACTCAGCACAATACCCTCCAAGTCCATCCATGTTGTTGCAAATGGCAAAATTTCATTCTTTTTTATGTCTGAGTAGGACTTTATTTTTTAGAGCAGTTCTAGATATACAGAAAAATTGAGAAGAAGGTACAGAGGAGTATTTCCCATATTCCTTCTCTCCCTCACACTTTTTTTCTATTGTTAACACCTTGCATTAGTGTGGTGCATTTGTTACAATTGATGAACCAATATAGATACATTATTATGGACTAAAGTCCATAGTTTACATTAGGGTTTGCTCTTTGTGTTGTACATTCTATGGGTTTGGACCAATGCATGATGTCATGTATCTACCATCACAGTATCATATAGAATAATAGTTTCACTGCCCTGAAAAATCCCCTGTGCTCCACCTATTCATCCATCCCTGTATGCACTTTTTCCTTTATCCAGCTTTTGGGACCCACAGGAACCCAACAACCTCCATAATGAGGACTGTGCCAGCATGAACAAAGGTGGCACCTGGAATGACCTCTCTTGCGACAAAACTACATATTGGATTTGTGAGCGGAAATGTTCCTGTTGAACCGAAGAGCTGAGGTTGGGTGGGGGTCTGTACCCGGTACCCCTTGGCTTTTGGACATGAGAACCTCCTGCCCTCTGAGAACTGATGTGGACGTGCCCAAGATGGAACCAGCAGCCTGGATGTAGCGAGTTCCCTGGGGTGCAAGTCAGATCATTTCTAGGGCGAGGACTTGGGGGCTTGTTCAGTTGGATGGTGTCTTAGTCTGTTCAGCCTGCTGTAACAGAATACTGTATAGTGGATGGCTTATAAATAACAGACATTTATTTCTCAAAGTTCTGGAAGCTGGTAAGCCCAGGATCAAGGCTCAGGGAGATTCAGTGTTTAGTGATGACCTGCTTCCTTGTTCATAGATGCCATCTTCTCACCATGTCCTCACATCCTGGGAGGGGCGAGAGCTCTCTGGGGTCCCTTTTATAAAGACACTAATCCCATTAATGAGGGCTTCACCTCCATGACCTAATCACTCCCAAAGTCCCTACCTCCTAATAGCATCATATTGGGGGTTGGAATTTAACATATGAGGTTTTTTTGCGGGGGCGGGGGGGACACAAAACTCAGTCCATAGCAGATGGTGAGCTGGAGAGACACCAGGTCTTGGTAATGGTCTCCCAGTTCTGGGGTCTGGAGGAAAGTCACCAAGTCCCTGGCTCTTAGGAAATGATACTGATTCTGGGAGCTCCAGGTCTGGCACTGATTGAGCTGGAACAGAAAATACCCTGGCTCCTCTGGACCATGATATGCTGGGACTGGGATCCCTTGCTGCCTACTTGATGTGGACCAGCTTCTGGGAAGCAGGTGGGGCAAAATTATTCCTGACATGAAGCTTTTTCGATGTCCTGGGTGAGGTCTGCCCAAGCTAAGTGGTGGAATCAGACCTCTGCCAAGACATGGAACTTCTAGAAAGACAGACCAGCTGAATCATCCAGTGTGGCAGGCCACGTCTTGGTCAGATCCTCAGGACAATGGAGATATCTACCCACACGTGCCTTTAGGCTGTTTGTTGGCCTGTAAAGCTCTTTGATGAAGTAATTCACTTTACTTATGAGTGGATCTTCTTGGGCTATTAGCTCTTGCAATGTTAAAGCTTCTCAAAATGCCAGTTCATTGTGTGGTCCTTGCCCACTGTGTCAGTTTGCTGGGGCTGCCATAATAAAGTGCCATAAACTGGCTTAAACAACAGAAATGCATTGTCTCACAATTCTGGAAGATGGAAGTCTGAGATCAAGGTGTTGGCGTGGTTGGTTTCTGGTGAGCTCTCTCTCCTTGGCTTGTAGATGGGCTGTCTTCTCTCTGTGTCTTCACATGGTTTTCCCTTTGTAAGTGTCTGTGTCATAATCTCATCTTCTTTTTTAAAAAAAAATATTTATTTATTTTTGCCCGCACGGCACGGCTTGAGGGATCTTAGTTCCCCGACCAGGGATTGAACCTGGGCCCCTGCAGTGAAAGTGCAGAGTCCTAACCGCTGGACCACCAGGGAATTCCCATTGTCTTCTTTTAAGGACACCAGACATTTTGGATTAGAGCCCACCCTGATGACTTGATTTAATTTAATGACCTCTTTGAACACTTTATCTCCAAAGTCTCCACATTCTGAGGTGCTGGGGGTTAAGACTTTAACATGTGAATTTTGGGAGGGGGGGCACGATTCAACCCACTAAATGCCAGAGGTGTCCTTCCCAGTCATTGTGCTAATCAAAAACACTCCCTAGAGGGCTGGTACTACCCCCAGCTGAGCACAACTCAACACATCAATCTCTTTAGACAATCCCTGCATTTGTGTCCAGGGGTGGGTACAAGCCAGTCAATTTATTGATCAACAAGAGCCCTTGACTAATAGCACAATAATTCCTGTTTTGACTCAGAGCGAATGATTAAGGCAAGGAGGCTCTGAGCAGGGGAAGCAGTGGGAGCAGGGGATTGGCATTCACTTCACTTTCTGTTCCCTCTGTACTTGTCTCCTCCCACCTCCACACCTGCCCCCCAACTCATCAGTATCGAAACTAACCCTCCATATGGCCCATAGACTGCAGAGTGGGTGGGCATCCTGTTCTAAGCCCTCTACCCAGGGGAACTTTGGCCCAAGCAACTGTTTTTCTGGGGTCAGGGGAAGTTTCCCCATCTCAGAAGGGGAAACTTCAGTTTCCCCAAATATGTGTTTTGAGAAATGGGGAAGCAGGGGGGCTGTGGTCACATCTCTGAGTCACGCTGTGGGGGAATGGTCCACAGTGGAGCTGGTCCAAACCTATCTCCCTTCTGCATCTCTCATGATTGTCTAATTTCAGGTAGAGAGGAAAACATGAAAGAGGTCCTCTTTACTTTTTTTAAAAAAAAATATTTATTTAATTAATTTATTTTTGGCTGCGTTGAGTCTTCGTTGCTGCCATTGGGCTTTCTCTAATTGCGGCGAGCGGGGGCTACTCTTTGTTGCGGTGCAGAGGCTTCTCACTGCGGTGTCTTCTTTTGTTGTGGATCATGGGCTCTAGGCGGGTAGACTTCGGTAGTTGTGGCACACGGGCTTAGCTGCTCCGCAGCAGGTGGGATCTTCCCAGACTAGGGCTTGAACCTGTGTCCCCTGTATTGGAAGGTGGATTCTTAACCGCTGTGCCACAAGGGAAAGCTCTCTTTACCTCTTTGGGTCTAGGGGACCAAAGGTTGGGCATTCTTGTTGGTTAAAAAAAAAAGCCATGATTAGTCAAGCATATATTGTGCACTAGATAGATGGAGTAGCTCTCATTTAATCTTCACGATGATTTTGTGAGGCTGGAATAATTACCAACCCCATTTTATAGCTGGGAAAACTGAGGCCCAGAGGGGTCTCATGGCTTGTCCGTTGTCATTTAGTGGATAAGTGGCAGAGATGGTATTTGGACTCAGTCTGTGCCTCCAGTGGTTGATCTCTCTCTGTAGAACCCGCTGCCATTCAAGGGACTGTCTGTAAACCTGAATTGTCCCTGAAAACTCTAACCTTGTAGCTCTTGCCTCAGCCCACAGTTATAGGAAAGGAACAACAAGATATGATAGAACAGACATCCTGGACTGAGGTAGGAGAGCAGGAGTTGGGTTCTGGGTCTGTTGATAATCATCTCTGTGGCTCTCCTGGGGCTATTACAATAACGCAGGTGAGGGATGATGGGGACCAGGGAGCTAATTGTGAAGGCAGGAAGAATTCTAGATCTATTTTGAAGATACAGCTAGTGAGATTTGCTGATGAATTGGATGTTGGGTGTGAGAGAAAGAGAAGCCTAAAGAATGACTCCAGGTTTTCAGCTTAATTAGTAGGAAAGAAGGAGTTATCGTTACCAGAGATAGGGAAGAAAAAGTACTTATGCTAACAACACAGTTAAATTTAGGTGGTTCATGAACTCCTGCCAAGCTCTAAGAACTTCTCTCGGGTCAAGGATAGAATCTTATATGTAGCAGATGTGGTTATGCCCTGCTTCTATCCTTAGTCCTCACATTTTCAGTGACTTCTGTTGGCCAGCAGCTGCCACTGGAAACCACCTTATCTGGCAGAAGGCAGGTGAGAAGCATCAGGGGGAAAATGCTTCCTGGAACAATCCTCAACCAAAGGCTGAACTTGGTGTACACATGCCCCAGCTCCCTCATCCCTCAGGTGAGAAGAGTCTGAGATGCAGGTCCCAAGCGATTGTCCAGAGGTCCCTGCTGGGATTAAGCTCCCATCTTGTATTGGCTTCCTTCCTTCCCCTGATTCACTTCTTTGCAACCCTGCTGGTGTTCACTGGGATCACCTCCAAAATAAACTACTTGCATTAGAATCCTTGTTTCAGAATTTGCTCCTGGGGGAGCCCAAACTAAGACACTGTGGGACAGGAGAAGATGAGATTGCAATATGATTCTGGTTTTCCTGGGATGGAGGGGTTTCTGGGATGCAGGACTTTTAGTGCTAAATCTGGGAAAGTCCAGGGCAAACTGGGATGAGTTGACCACCCTTATAGGAGAATAGTGTGGTGTTAGAGAAGCCAGGAGAAGAGAATGCTTCAAGAAGGAAAGGGGATAATGCATACGTAGATAAAATCATCATGTTGTACACCTTAAATATATACAAATTTTGTTTGTTAATTATATCTCAATAAAGCTGGAAAAAATACCTAAAAATACTTAATTGTCAAAAAAGAGAAGAAAGGAGGACCAACAGAGTGAAATGTGACCCAAAGGTCAAGTTAGAAAAGACTGAGAAGCCATCAGTGAACTTAGCACTGAGGAAGCATTTGGGACATTGAGTCATTCTTGGGTGTGTTGGAAGCAGAAATCAGACTGCAGTGGGCTGAGCAGTGAAGGGTGGGAGGAAGTGGGGACAGCAGGGTGTAGACAAATTTTCTAGAATTTTGGCTATGAAGAGAAGTAGATAGAACGGTTATTGCAGCAGGGGGAACTTCTGGGGTGGAAGAGACCTGAACATACTTCCTCCCTACTCTTCCATCCTCTACCCCCAATTATTCCCATAGTAGATCTCCTGGGTCTCCAAGACTGATCGTTTTCCTTCATGATTTTCATCTTTTGGCATTTTTTTTGCTCTGTTTTTTTCTTTTTTTTTTTGAGATATTTCTTCCACATGGTCTTCTAACTCACTAATTTGTCTCTTAACAGTGATCATCCTCTTCTTTAATTCATCCAGTAAAATTCATCTTTTTATTTATTCCCTTTTTATTTGGTTCCATAGAATGTTTTGGTGCTGTACTTGAACCTCCTTGCATTCTTCTTTTTTATTATTCTTGTTTAAAGTTGTTGTCTGTCTACTCCAGCAGCTCGATTTTCCTGGGTGACAATTATGTTGGACCATCCTCTTTTTGGCTGTTGGGGGCCTCTCACGGGCTGTCACTTTTCTTTGGGGCTCAGATGTGGCGGTTGAGAACTCTAAGTGGTGACAGTTTCCCAAGTGATGAAAGGAGATGGATTCTTCACTGCAGGGGGGCTATGTGTACACTAGGCAGGTGTGCAGGGGTGCCTCCTTGCTCCCCGATCTCCTTGCTTTCTTCTAGATTCAGGAGCAGAGCTCCTTTTGGAGTCCTTGGGAGCCAGATGGATCAGACACACACACACAGGAGTGACGCTGACCTTATCCCAGGATGTCTGTGGACCCTGGTGGGTCAGACTCTTCAAAGGATGAACTGTGTCTGATTTCCACCCAGAGCATTCTTCAGCTTACCTTGGAACTTTCCACCTGGTGCATAGGGGAGATATTTCAACCCCAGATTTCCCTTTGGGGATTCCCCCCAGAGATTTCACTCTCATGCCCACCCAGCTGCCATGGGTCCCAGCAGACTTTTGGTTCAAAGAGGCAGATATATTAAGGTAGAGAGTGGAGGGGAACTGAGATGTGTGCAGATGGCCATTTTCCTAGCATCTGCCATCTCTCTTTCTTTATCATGGGGGCCAGCAAACTATAGCGTTGTGTGTGTGGGTCTCAAATCCTTCCTGCAGCCTGTTTTTGTATGGCCAGTGAGCTAGGGATGGTTTTTGTATTTCTAAAGTGATATACACATATATCCCTTTACACACATGTCACACAAATGTATTTATGTCTGTCTGTCTATCTATCACCTATCTATCTATCTATCTATCATCTATTACTATATCTAGCCTGAAAAGTCTAAAATATCTGGTCCTTTACAGAAAAAAATTTGCTCATCCATTTTTTTAAAAAGTATTTATTTATCTATTTATTTATTTGGCTGTATTGGGTCTTAGTTGTGGCATGCGGGATCTTTCATTGTGGTGCATGGGCTCTTTGTTGCCGCACAGGCTCTTGTCTCTAGTTGTGGTGTGCGGGCTCTAGAGTGCGCAGTGTCAGTAGTTGTAGCGTGCAAGCTCTCTAGTTGTGGTGCATGGGCTCCAGAGTACGCAGGCTCAGTAGCTGCACACGTGGGCTTAGTTGCCCCGCAGCATGTGGGATCTCAGTTCCCCAACCAGGGATCAAACCCATGTCCCCTGCATTGGAAAGTGGATTCTTAACCACTGGACCACCAGGAAAGTCCCGCTCATCATCTTTAGCATATTTAAATGCCACTGAGGAATGTGAGGATGTGAGAGAGATGGAAGACTCAGGAGAGAGAGGAGATAATCAATGGAGAAAGGTCCCCAAAGAGGCAGGAGGAGACAAGATCCAAAGCACAGCGGTGGAGGTTAGTTTCAAACAAGAAGAGGGACCCTCTCTGCCATTGTGGAAGAATGCAGGAGATGATGAGAATCAGTGGGGGAAGGAATCAAGGATGAGTGTGGATGTGGGTATAATTGTAAGGGATGTCAGAAAGTTGAGGGAGTTTTCGTAAGCTGGTGTTTATTTTCTCTGTGAAGTAGGAGACAAAGTCTTCTACCTTATATAGAGAAAGGGGATGCAGATTGAGGAAGGAACTGAAAAACTAGAACTCCCCATGTGGGGAAGTTGACCAGGGGTAGGAAGAGTGAGTTCCAGGTAGCCTGGAAGGTCTTGTTTAGACCAGAAAACACACATTTGTATTGGCTCCTAGCTGAGTGATTCTGAGAGCTCACTGCCTTGATGGAGAGCAGAGAAGAGACATGGTTGGTTCATAAGGAAGGATGCTTCGGACTGCAAGTAACAGGTAACCTGACCCAACTGGCTTAACAAAAGGAGTTTATTTGTCTTACATATGAAAAAGTTCAAGGGTTGGTTCAGCAACCCAACAGTGTCATAAAAGCCCAGATTATTTCTGTCTTTTCACTCTTCCACCCTTAGTATTTCCATGATATCTTCTCTCCAAGCCTCATATTATTATATGATAGCAGCTAAAACTAGGAAGTAATCGGCAAGCTCTTCTTGAATTTGTATTTGTTTTTTATCAAGGACAGCATATATGTTCCAGTAGGTGTTTCTTATATCTCAGTGGGTAGAATTGATCCAAATGCCCATCCCAAACCATTTGCTAGCAAATAAGAATAAGATCACTATGGTTAGTTTATACCAGGGTTTCTCAACCTCAGCACTACTGATATTTAGGGATGGACAGTTCTTTGCTGTATATGTGGGGGCTGTCTTGTGTATTGTAGGATATTTAACAGCATCCCTGGCATCTGTCACTTAGGTGTCAGTGGCATCCCCCATTGCCCCAGTCATGACAACCAAAAATGTCTCTAGACATTGCCAAATGTCCCTAATGGTGGGGATAAATCACCTCCAGTTGAGAATCACTGGGCTGAGGCCAATCTCAATTGACCTCTGGACCCAGGTACAGTGCTATCCCAAATATGAAAACAATCAAGGTTCTGTCAATAAGGAACATGTGATGGTGGTGATGGCTGCTGAGTAGACAATCCACAGTGCCTGCCATGATTGGATCAGTCCTGGATTTGGGTTTTCCCGGCTAAATATAGAATCAGAATGAGGAAGCAATGGTGTTGAAAGCATGGGAGAGAATCTTTGACACGGTTGATCACGAGATTTAGCCTGGATAAGAGAGGAGGTAAAGATGATGGTTTGGAAGAAGCTGATGGTTTGAGGGACTAAATGAGTTTAAACTCATTTAGTTTAAACTCATAGTTTAGAGCAAGTTTAGGATGAGAGAGAGAGTAAGAAAGTGAAAAAAGGCCTTGAAAGTCCTTTTTTATTTACAAAAAGTCCAGGGAATATTTGCAATGGTCATGATTTGTGTATCCAGGAGCAAGCATTGATTGAACACATCAGTGAAGAGAAGTCCAATTGAATACACATTTATTGAGAGCACATTATGCAGAACAAACACTTCAGGAAGTAAAGGTTAAGCATTTCCTCTCCAGGAATGACACATATAATGATTCTTCTTGTCCCCACCTTCATTCTTTTTGATGCCAACCAGATCCACATGTATGACTTTCCAGGAATGACACATATAATGATTCTTCTTGTCCCCACCTTCATTCTTTTTGATGCCAACCAGATCCACATGTATGACTTTCCAGGAGGAGCTGAATGTTCTAGTTGTAGTATTTTCACTTGTCCTGGAAAACATGCCCCCCACCCCGCAAGACGTTTAGATTAAAGGTAGATGTAAGGATAAACCAAACAAACAAACAAACGAACAAACGAATGACAACAAAACAGAAAGAAACAGCAGGAGTGGGTTAAAGCCAGAAAGCTCCATCCAGCAGGCAATGATGGCATGATATCCTAGCATTCTGGAATCCTAGGAAAGGTGTGGCCTTCTTTAGCTTACAGTGGGAGGACTTCTCAAAAATCCAGGCTGAAGAATTCTTTTTTTGAAAAAAAGTTTGGATATAGTATCCTACTCTAGAATTTCAGCCCGCTGGATGTTGGGTTTTGTCCATAAAGAAAGGCTAGACTCTAAGCTCCTTGAAGGCAGGTACTGTGTTGGTCTTATTGCTTTTTGTATGTCCACTGCCTACCATAGTGTCTTACACATTGTAGAACTCAACAAATACTCTCTTTGCCCCCTACAAGCTCCAGCTTGGTTTAGATGCCTCAGGCCCCACAGAGGAACAAATATCTCGTACAGCAGCCCATGAGGATAGGAATTCCTGACTCAGTTATAAGAGTCACTGTATGCAGGAAGTCCAAAGCTATGCCTTCCTTCCTGGTATTTATGGTTGATTCACAGAATTTCCTGCCCAGTCAAGCATATGACTTTTCCCATAAACAGTATTCCCTGGTTATACAGCTGATCTTCCAATGTTATCAAATGTCTGGGGAACAGAGCTAGAAAGTTAACCCAAGATCAAATTTGTCTGTAAAGGACAGAGGGTTTTGTTAGCTTTTACTCATACTCTGTGCATAAAAAGTAAAAGCTTCAGAAATTCTTTTAATTAAAGCAAATGTATTTCTTAAATGCAGCTACCTATAAAATATATTATAAATATATAATATATCATATATAAATATATGATATATAATTCCCTTTCAAAAGATATACTCATTCAATTTCCACAATGTTAAGCAATAATAATAATAATAATTAATAGTAATAAAGCTTTCTTATTCATTGTGGGAAACCAGTAGCTGGAGTGCTGGCAGCTTTATCATTTTGGATTATCTGGGAAACGTTTCAAAGGTCACAGCCAATGGTTAGCACCTACCACAATTTTACTCTTATTGAGAATGATTAAGCTTAATATATACAAAAAATTTTCCAATCAGCTGACGTGACTGTCCTAAACCTTTTGTCCTAAAAATGATTCCATTTTCCTCTTGGTTTTTTTGGAAAGATTTAGAATGAATTCCCTTTCCCTCCCTCCAATATGGAATAGATGTTTCTTCAGTGACCTCAGTATTTCCACGGCTGAAGAAAATCTCATATTTTCTCAAGAAATGTAGAAGACAATGTATCAGAAATTTCTCAGTTTTATTTAGCTTAAAAACAACATATTCTAAGGCTCTTTGGCAGCAGATGTGGTAGGCATGTACATGGAAGGCATAAGACCAAATGAGATTGGGAGAATTTTTATGGATTTTGAGCTTTGGAGCCCATCTGGCTAATCTAGTGACATGGTTTCTTACAAGTATATTCTCTCATTTTTCTAAAAGAGCAATTAGGGGACAACTGTGGAGAGAAGTCTAAGATAGTACTGGGAGCTTATTTCTTGGTGCATTGGTCCTGAGTTAGCTCAATGGAAGAACAGACGAAAATCCAGCAACCAAGTTCCAGAGAGGTTCCCTTTCTAACAGGACCATTTCCTCTCCCAGGAAGGTCCCATTATCATATACACTCCTCCTCTATAGGTATGTGGAGCATCTGGGGTGGGGTCCCTCTCCTGGATCCTTTCTGTGGTATCCACTAACTCCATGGGGCTCAAGTCCACCTCTCTTTAGACAGTGAGATTTCAGGGGATGATGACCACTCTGCTATGTCTATGATTGTAAGTCTCCCGCTAAAGGATTCTACATTAGATGGTAGCGGTGCTGGTGATGTTTTACCCATACTTTAAATGCCAGGAATATATAGAACAGCCAGCTTAAGCACTGTTAGTGGGCAAGGAAGAGTCACTGAGAAACAATACGATGGGAATGAGGAATGCAAACCAGGTCATCAGGAAAAGAACTGTTCTCCATACCCTGCAAGAAAGGGAGTTTGTACTAAGACGTGGAGAGGAAGTTTGGGGTGTCAAGGGGTAAAACATTAGAATAAGTCACAAGTCTTCTTACTTCGCTGGGTTTTGAGTCAGGACCAAACCTGCTGGAAAGTGTATGAGTCTCAGGCTCAGATTTGGATTTGATGATCTCGCCAAACCACTTTCGGACCTGGAACATCAAAGGAAATGCTGGGATTGTTTCTGTTAACAATGGAGAAGAGAAAAGTCAGTGAGTTAGAAAGACGATAGAGACATTATGAAAAACTTATCCTACAAAATGTGGTATATGCATACAATGGAATGTTATTTATTCCTTAAAAAGGAATAAAATTCTGACACATGCTATAACATGGGTGAACCTTGAAGACATTACACTGTGTGAAATATATGAGCCAGACACAAAAGGACAAATATTGAATGATTCCACATGAATGAGATCCTTGTAATAGTCAAATTAATTGAGACAAAGTAGAATACTGGTTACCAGGGGCTTGGCAGGGGAGAATGGGGCATTATTGCTTAAGGGGTACAGTGTGAGATGATCAAAAAGTTCTAGGGGCTTCCCTGGTGGCACAATGGTTGAGAGTCCGCCTGCCAATGCAGGGGACACGGGTTTGTGCCCTGGTCCGGGAGGATCCCACATGCCGCGGAGCGGCTGGGCCCATGAGCCATGGCCGCTGAGCTTGCGCGTCTGGAGCCTGTGCTCCGCAACGGGAGAGGCCACAAGAGTGAGAGGCCCGCGTACCGCAAAAAAAAAAAAAAAAAAAAAAAGTTCTAGAATGGATGGTGGTGATTGTTGCATGACAATGTGAATGTATTTAATGTCACTGATCTGTACACTTAAGCATGGTTGAAATGATAAATTTTGTTATATATACTTTATCACAATAATGTTTTCATTTGTTGTAGAAACTCAACAAAATATGCATATGCAAAGGAAGAAAACAGAAGTCACACATATTTCCTCAAACTAGCGAAAAATCACTGATCATGTTTTGGTGGTATCCTTCCATGTGTCTTGGTTTGGGGTCCCCCAGAGGCAGACCTTGAGACAAGGGTTCAAGTGCAAAGAGTTCTTTTGAGGGGTGATCCCAGGAAACATCAGTAGATCAGTGGGGAAGCGAGATTGGGAAGGGAAGGCAGCTAGTAAAGGATGCATAATCCTTTCCACTGTGGACATCTGGGGTTCAGTGCCACTTGGGGGCTCTGGAGACAACAGAGGACACACCTCAGAGTCATCCCACCTCAGGGACAAGGGAGCTGGGGCATCTATCTACCAGCTCCCATCAGTCATTGGTTGATGGCTGCTCTCAAGGGCCATTACTCTCTGGCACCACCAGCTTGCCCTGTGTGTAAAGCAGGCATGTCCTGTGGGCAGTAAGAAGCCCACAGGCACAGAGTCACAGGTGTTTACAATAAGCAACCCTGGGCATGTAGAATATAATGCCAAAGTGATATGAGAGAGCCATCAACAACATTTGCTACACCAAGGTTTCCAACTTTGGCACTACTGACATTTTGAATTGGATCATCCTTTGTAGTGGGGACTATCTTATGCACCGTAGGATGTTTAGCAATAACTCTGACCTCTACCAACTAGTTGTCAGTAGTACCCTTTCCCCTAGTTGTGACAATCAAAAGTGTCCCCAGACATTGATAAATGTCCCCCCTGGGAGTGGCAAAATTGCTTGAGAATAAGTGGTGTTTTTCCATATACACCATTACCCACACGTAAATAAATATATAACATAGCATAAGCAATGAATATTTATATATGTTATATAAAAAAAATAGAACCCTTCTGGAGCAATGTTTTGAAACTTACTCTTTCACTAATATATTAAAAAAATTTTAAAGATTATTTATTTTATTGATGTATATTTGATTTACAATGTTGTGTTAGTTTCTGGTGTATAGCAAAGTGATCCATTTATACATACATATGTATATATTCTTTTACATATTTTTTTCATTATGGTTTATTACAAGATATTGAATATAGTTCCCTGTGCTATACAGTAGGTCCTCGTTTTTTATCTATTTTATATATGATAATTTGTGCCTGCTAATCCCAAACTCCTAACTTATCCCTCCCTCCCCCTCCTTTCCCTTTTGGTAAAAATGTTTGTTTTCTATGTCTGTGAGTCTGCTTCAGTTTTGTCAATAAGTTCGTTTGTATCATATTTTAGATTCCACATATATTCACTAATATATTTTGAATATCCTTCCAGTCATAAAATATTCTTTTTTTTTAAAATTTAATTTTATTATCTATTTTTTGGCTGCGTTGGGTCTTCGTTGCTGAGTGCGGGCTTTCTCTAGTTGTGGCGAGCGGGGGCTACTCTTCATTGCGGTGCACGGGCTTCTCATAGCGGTGGCTTCTCTTGTCGCGGAGCATGGGCTCTAGGCGCAGGGGCTCAGTATTTGTGGCACGTGGGCTCAGTAGTTGTGGCTCACGGGCTCTAGAGCTCAGGCTCGGTAGTTGTGGCGCACGGGCTTCGTTGCTCCGCGGCATGTGGGATCTTCCCGGACCAGGGATCGAACCCATGTCCCCTGCATTGGCAGGCGGATTCTTAACCACGGCGCCACCAGGGAAGCCCCATAAAATATTCTTGTGGCCAGACAAAAATTAACATTTGAATGGTCTATGCCTATGCTCATCCTTTGTTCTCTAGGGAGTGTCTGCTCTGTCAGCTCAGTTTCTTCCTCTCTCTTATCCTCAGAGGAGCTGTTCTTCTTTTCCTAGTTTGGTTCTTTGGGCGTGAAGATGCAGAGCGAGGAAAAGAGGGAGAGAGGAAGGAGCGCGAGAGAGAGAGAGAAGAGGAAGAGGAGGAGAAGGAGGGAGGAGGAAGAGAAGGAAGAGTATCAGGAAAGAAAGTGTATCAGTCAGGACATGTTTTGCCGCAGTAATAAACGACCTCAAAGTCTTAGTGGCCGAGCTCAACAAAGCTCAGCTGGACTATGTGTCTTCTTCATGGTATTTGAGAAGTACAAATAAAGAACTTGGGTGATTTTGTATTTCTTCTGGCTGCTGGAATATCTTTATTTGGCCATTGCACTTCCTGGCCTGGATCAAGTAGATCCAAGTTTCATTGGGGTTTCAGTCTTTTACATTATATTTAATAGTTGCATAGTATCCTGTTCTATAGATGAGTATAACTTAACTAAATCTAAGTAGAAGTATGTCAACATGGTTCAGTAGTGTACAGCACGGTAGCATCTTGCCTGGGGTTCAATTCTAGAGCCAGCATGCAGTTCACATTACACCTGAGCACCCCTTAGTAAGGAACCATCTTAGAGATTTATTCTCAACAAGCCCAAAGCAGCCAGTATTTCCCAAGTGTCAGACGCACACTGTTTCTTTTGTTCAGCTGCAGACACATGAATTGGCTTGTGTTTAGTAGCCATACTGAATACAAAATATATATCTTGAAAAACTGGAAACTCACACTGTGAGATGCCTCAGGCACTGAGATGAACTGGGGGAAGAGTACAAATAAGTCTTTTGCATTGTGCTCACTCAAGTGCATACATCCACTGAGAAGAGTTGCTTACAGTTTTCTTTGGCTGTACATGTAGATGGATGGGTAGATGAATAGAAGGGTAGGTATATGGACAGACATGTGATTAAGCAAACATAGCACAACGTTACAGAATCTAGGTGATCGGTATGTGCATGTTCACTACATAATTCTTTCAACTTTTTCGTATATTTGAAAATGTTCATGATCAAATGTTAGAAAAACTTTATTATTATGTAATTTCATTATAGAGCTATTAAAACATTAGTAGAGAGGCTATACAACACATGGAAATGTGTTTAAGAATTCATGTTAAGTGGTGTGGTAGATTGCTTTATTTATCTCAGTTATTCACTCCTCTGTAGTAGTATTACACCCTGTCTTAGCTTCGTGGTGAATGGAGTGTTTTTCTCCCATTGACTTTGGGCTTGGACATGGGATCTTATTTGGCCAATGAAATACTGGTGGAGGTGATGTAAACAGAACCTCCTTGAAATGGCCTTGCTCAGTAGAGATTGCCTTCTTGTGATTTTGCCATTGTTATAAGAAGAACTTATGTTAGGGAGATGCTCCCCTTTCTCCCAAGCCTCAGGGTCACAAAGAGCAGACCTGAACATGATGTTCATCCTGGAGCCAGGTCAAGCTGAGCCCAGCCAAGATCAGCTGAACCCCAGTCAACCTGCAGACTCCAGAATGAGAAAAGTAAATATTTGTGTTTAAGCCACTGAGATTTTTGAGGTTGTTTGTTACACGGCAATAGATGACTATTACGCATGGGAAAGTTGAAGAAAAACATGGTATTTCCTTGATGTAGCAATTATTTACTTTCTGAAAGCCATTAATAAATTAATATTTCTTATAATCAATAGCATCTCACAGTAGAGAAAATATAGGGAGTGTTTACACACTACTCACAAGTGCCTATGAAAATTTAGAGAACGTGGATTTGAATGTTTATTAAACTATGTATCTCCAAATGTTTCTTAACTTTAAAACAATAAAGAAAGAGGTCACAGTTTACCTTCTGGCTGAGGAGGCAGTAGACCAAGAAAATGAAGAAACCCTGAAGGCTGTTGATGATGGTGAAGAGGTAGGCCATGACACGGGCAGCTGGGCCCATCTGAAAGATGCCCAGACACCATGTGCATCCCAGGATGAAGAGCTGAGCTGTTGCTTTGAGTGTCAGCATCCTGAGGGAAGTAGTAATCAATAATGTAAAAAAGCTAATGATGGACATGAATACTCCTACAGCATTGTTGTTAATGGTGAAGACTCTGGAGCTAGAATGCCTGGGTTTAAATCCAAGGCAGAACTAACTTAGTGTGTGACCTTGGGCAAGTTACTGTCTGGCGTGATTTTTTTTTTTTTATCACGTGGCTTGGGAGATCTTATTTCCCTGACTAGGGATCGAACCTGGGCCATGGCAGTGAAAGCGCTGAGTCCTAACCATTACACCACCAGGGAATCCCTACTTTTCTGTAACTCAGTTCCCTAATCTTTGTAATAGTCCTATTTCATAGGGTTGCTGCAAAGATTAAATGAGACCTTAACATATGTGAAGTATTTAGGACAGTATATAGAACAATATTAGTACCATACATACGTAAAGCATTCTAAAACTGCAAAGATAAAGCTCTTTATCTCTCTCTATATATATCATTTATAGATGGAGGGGTCATATAATTTGTTATTCAAACAGGGAGGATTTTGAGATCAAAATGGGTGCTATTCAGGGGAACTACATTCAATATCTTGTAATAGCCTATAATGGAAAAGGATCTGAAAAAGAATATACATATATATATGTGTGTGTAACTGAATCACTTTTTTTGTACACCTGAAACTAACAGAACATTGTAAATCAACTATGCTTCAATGAAAAAGGAGTGTTGTTAATAATTACAATGCATCAGGGCTTCCCTGGTGGCGCAGTGGTTGAGAGTCCGCCTGCCGATGCAGGGGACACGGGTTCGTGCCCCGGTCTGGGAAGATCCCACATGCCGCGGAGCGGCTGGGCCCGTGAGCCATGGCCGCTGGGCCTGCGCGTCCGGAGCCCGTGCTCCGCAACGGGAGAGGCCACAACAGTGAGAGGCCCGCGTATCGCAAAAAAAAAACCAAAAACAAACAAACAAACAAAAAATAATTACAATGCATCAACAAACATAACCTGGAACCATCCCAGGCAAACTGAGATGTAAGGTCACCCTACTTTTGTATCTATATATTCCTAATTTTAAAATATCATATTACATAAGTGAGAAAAGCTAGTTGAGGAACAATTTGTGTAGTGATGCTATTGTATGTGAGCCTGTCTGTTCTACAGAAAATGCACAGAAAAAGTTCTGGGAAAATATCAGACATATCATATCATGAAGTTTGTTACCCCTGGATTCCCTGGGAGGTAAAAGTAGCAGGAAAAGAGGGAGTAAGCAACTTTCACTTTTAACTTTATATATTTTGAAAACTTTTGACAAATAATAAATAACAAATGTGTTATTGTTGTGATTACAATGAAAACCTCAAAAAATTACATGTCAAATTAAGATGGATGCTGAGGGCTTCCCTGGTGGCGCAGTGGTTGAGAGTCCGCCTGCTGATGCAGGGGACATGGGTTTGTACCCCGGTCTGGGAGGATCCCACATGCCGTGGAGTGGCTGGGTCTGTGAGCCATGGCTGCTGAGCCTGTGCGTCCGGAGCCTGTGCTCCGCAATGGGAGCGGCCACAGCAGTGAGAGGCCCGCGTACCACACACACAAAAAAAAGATTGATGCTGAAAAATAAAAGAAATACTCATAGTTCCCAATTTTTTGAAATAGTATTATACAAAATATTTTTTAACCTAAATCCTCTCTGAACCTATTGCCTCTTGTGCTGTGTGGCCAAAGCTGTATTCTTCCATTCTCCTCTTCTTCCGTTTAGTGTTAGGTCTCTTCGCTTTTGAGATTTATCAAGGACACACGGCTAGCCAGTTAGAGACTACATTTCCCAGTCTCCCTTGCAGCTAGGTGTCACCATGTGACCAAGGTCTAGCCAATGGGATATGAGCAAATGTGGCACTTGCAACTTCCATGTCAACTCCTTCCTGCATGTGGGATACTGATAAAGACAACATCCTAGGGGATGGTGGGGCAACACAATAGAAAGAACGTGAGTCCCTGGATCACTCTGTGGAGCAGAGCTTCCCATTAGCCCTGGACTGTTTACCTCTGGTCTGTGGCGTGAGAATGAAGTAAACTTCTATTTCACTCCCATTTTTGGGTCACAGAAATTTAGCCTGTACTCTAGTGAATACAGCTTCTCATTAGTTGTGATAGTGGAAGATGGTAGTGGTCTTGCTAGTCCTTAGACCCTGGTTGTGGGGTGTATGTCTGTGTCAATATGTAGGAGGGACCAGTAGGAAGTGAGTAGAGGAAAAGAGGGTTAGAAAATACCACTTGCTTCATCTTACTTTAGATTCTGGATGGTTGACACTTCACTGTTGAGGGAGGAAAGTTTTCTTTTCAAAATCCAAAGAACCAAGATAAAAAATACAAAATTCACCTGCAGGAATGACACAGACCATGTAGAATACAAGTTAAGATGCACTATGTCCACTGTAAATTGTACACAGCTCCTACCTCCCTGAACATGGGTTTGAACTGGTAGCAGGTGGAAAAATCAAATCATACAACCGAGAAACTATATGTCCCTTGTGCTATCTTGCACCCATGTCTGGTGCTTCTTCTTAGGTCAGGAACATCAGAGCCATATATTCACTCACACAGATAATGGCACAGACGGGGCCGAGGAAAGCCCAGATGAATTTCTGGTTCAGGGAGAGCCAGCAGCTGGGAAAAATGGGAAAAGGGACGCAAAGAGAGATCAGAGAAAACACATGAAATGGATATGAAATGACACCTTTTCCTAACAGAGAATTTTCCAATGTCTCCTGAAAATGTCAGCTGACAATGAAGGCTTTAATTGTTCACTACCATGTGTTACTGCTACATTAAACATTTTACAGGCACAGTCCTGTTGAATTTTCACACTAGTATTCTGAAGGTGGGACCATGGGGGTGACCATTATCCCCATTTCACTAATGAGGGGACTGAGAATTAAGGACTTGAGGTCACAAATTACGGGAGAGATAAAGTTGGGACCTAACTGCAAAATTCTCCCCTTCCAGGGCCCGTGAGCCATGGCCGTTGAGCCTGCGTGTCCAGAGCCTGTGCTCCGCAACAGGAGAGGCCACAGCAGTGAGAACCCCACATACTGCAAAAAAAAAAAAAAAAAATTCTTCCCTTCCAGAGCCTCTTACATCATTTTTCCCTGCCTCACTGGGAAAGAGATTAGAGCCCTTATACTCAAGGGGAAATTAGAGTGCACTTGATGTGAATATCCCAATCATCACTATTAACACTGCCCTCAAATATGTCCATGGCACAGGGTGAGAGTCAAGCTCACTGATCAGGTGTTCCATAAAGATGAGGCCTGGATGCTGCGGAAATGGCCACGATCACAGCCGGGACTCCGTAGCCCACTGGGAACATGAGTTTCTTCATGAACCTGTTGACACCGGAGTGGTTGACCACCATCAGGTTGCGTGCAGTCAGGAAGAGGTGCAGCCCCTCCAGCAGCATCCACATGAAGGAGGCCAGGTAGAGATAGTGTAAGGCACCTGCAATGATGGCACACAGCACCTGGGGAAGGAGGAAGGTGTCACCAGGAGGGATTGTCAGGGTGGAGCATGGCCCCAGGGCCTCTCTTTTATACTGACATTGAGTTCAGAACACCTGGTATTAGACCAAGGTCATTGAAGGTAAAGGTGGTTGATAATCAACGGCAGCACTACTCACCTTGGTACCTCTCCCCCAACCTCCCTCTGGGGCCCAAGGCTATTTTATTAAGGTGTCCAATGCAGCATGGCTCCATGAACTCAGCATACACTGGAGGCAGGGCAGGGGTATTTTGGGACAGTATAAGTACCTTGATCTCTGTTCTATCCATGGCTGTTAGGAAGAGCAGGTGGGCCAGGAAGAGGCAGAGTGAGAGCTGCAGGTGGAGTGAAGTGCTGGTGTTCTGGATGGCTTTGCACAGCAGGAAGGTGAGGGCTGCCAGGACGAGGCACAGCAGAGAGAGGCTCAGCCCCACGTAGGTGATCACAGTCAGTGCGGGATCCTCCTTCTGGGACCGAGCAGAAAGGAGCTCACAGTCAGGCTTTCCTGCTCTGGGATTATACTCCCCCACCCCTTGGAATGTGGCATCCCAAGATAGGCAGATCACCCTCATCTCTGCAAGGAGGGGAGGGATGCAGGACTTCCTGTATGCTGTCCCCCAGCCTATGTCATCAGGACTCTGACCCCTCGTCTAGGATATGTGTCCAGTCTGACCTTCTCCCACCACCTTGGCTGCTGCCACCCAAATCCTGACCACCATCATCTCTCTACCAGTCCACTCCTGCTGCACCACCATCCATTCTTGACCCAGGAGCCAGAGATTTCTTCTAATAACATAAGTATGCAGCATCCCTGAGTCAAATTCTCTATTGCCTTGCCATTGTAATTTGAATGAAATTTAAACTCCTGACCATAGCATTTGAAGTCTGATGCATTTTCCCTGTGCCCTTTTCTCCAACCTGAACTTTTCCACTTCCCTCTCATTCACTCTGCTCCAACCACATTTATTTATGGAACACACCAAGTTTGTTCTCTCTCAGGACCTTTACACATACATGTATCTCTCTTTTTTTTTTTTTTTTTCCTGTACGTGGGCCTCTCACTGTTGTGGCCTCTCCCACTGCGGAGCACAGGCTCTGGACGCGCAGGCTCAGTGGCCATGGCTCATGGGCCCAGCCGCTCCGTGGCATGTGGGATCTTCCCGGACCGGGGCACGAACCCGTATCCCCTGCATTGGCAGGCGGACTCTCAACCACTGCGCCACCAGGCAAGACCCATACATGTATCTCTTTTGGGGATGCTTTTCCCTGAAACCTTTTTTTTTTTTTCATTGAGGCAAAATCCAAATAATATAAAACTAACCATTTTACACAGTACAATTTAGTGACTTTTAGTACATTCACAGTGTTGTGCAACCACCACCTCTCTCTAGTTCCAAAACATTTTAATCACCCCAAAATAAAACCTCATGCCCATTAAGAAGTTACCCCCTATTCTCCCCTTCTCCCAGCCCCTAGAAACCATCAATTTGTTCTGTCTCTATGGATTTGCCTATTCTAGACATTTCATATAACTGGAATCCTACAATATGTGGTCCTTTGTGTCTAACTTATTTCACACAGCATGATATTTTTGAGATTCATCCACATTGTAACCCCACTGACTTAATATTCAGATTTCAGCTTGAATAGTTAATTCTCCTCTAACCATGTTATCTAAAGTAGCACACTTCTGCAATCACTCCAGACACGCGCTCTTTAAAAATTTTTCTTGTAGCATTTATGGCCACCTAAGCAGGGACTCCAAAAGGATTAGCTTGAGGAATTCAATGTTTACATCATACCTGTCTGTGGAAGGCCACGAGGACAGCAAAACTGGACAGGTGAGTGGAATTGCATATACTGTGAGTCTTGTTGGCTTGTTTCAGGAAACAGCCCTCCGTGGACCAGTGGCCGCCCTCCTTTGTACCTTTCCAGTAGACGCAGAAGACCTTTTTGATACTGGGCTTTATCTGAAAATAGAACAGGCTCATCATGTCCTTCCTTGGGAGGGACTGCTCTCACAGTGTCAGTCTATGCTGGTGGGGTGCAAAGAGGTGACAGCATGGGTTAGGAAAGATCAGGTGATTTCTATTTTAAGTGAAGAGGATGACCACCAGGAACCTGTCCGCGTAGTCCCAACTCTATTGGGATTCCACATAACAGAAAATGAACCCACCTCTCTGGGAGCCAGAATTTTACAAGATGTCATTGGCTTCAGGACTTTACCCTCCAACATGGGAGTCAAATAAAAATAGAGTATAAGGCTCACTTAAATTTTTCTCCCAAATACTCTCTAAGCCAAATTTCCCTCAATTTCACATCAATTCTGCCCCGACCGCTTACAACACAATAATTGCTCATACACAGGGGGAGTGGAGGGAAGAAACATCACCAGGAGAGAATAAAGTTAGTTTTCAATCTTTTTTTTTTTTTTTGCCCCCAGGATGTCCATAGCATCACTTGATCGGGCCAAGGATGTGAGTTGGATGGTCTCCTATTTGGGGGCTGTATCTCCTTTGATAATCCACTGGACCATCCCCAGATATCTTGCTCCACTTCCGTTGCTCCATGCCATACATCAAAAATTCCATTCCTAGATTTTATGCATCAGATGGAGAAAACCTACTTTTCCTCACCTTCTCCCACTTAATTCTTATATTCTTAAAAATTTTTTTAAATTTGATTTATTTTTTCCAGCCTTATTGAGATTTGACATATAACATTGTGTAAGTTTAAGGTATATGATGTAATGATTCGATATATGTATATATTGCAAAATGATTATTACAACAAGGTTAGTTAACATTCCATCACTTCACATATTTACAATTTTTATTTTGTGGTGAAAACTTTTAAAAGCTACTCTCTTAGCAACTTTCAAATATACCATACAGTACTGTTAACTAGAGTTAACTAGAGTCATCTTATAACTGGAAGTTTGCAACATTTGATCACGATTACCTCTTTCTCCCACCTTCTGTCGCTGGCAACCACCAATCTGTCCTTTGTTTCTATGAGTTTGTTTTTACAGATTCCACGTATATATGAGATCAGTCAGTATTTGTCTTTCTCTGTCTGACTTATTTCACTTGGCCATAATGTGTTCAAGGTTCATCCATGTTGTCAAAAAGACGACAAGATTTCTTTCAACTCTTACTTTCTAAACAGTTGACTATGTCTGGCTGTTAACCCTCCTGCCTTTAAGAGTTTGGGCAGAGAATGGGAAAAGGCAATGAATTATATAAAAGTTTTTTTTCTGATTGAATTAGTAGTCTTAATAATTAATTCCAGGCTTTTGTGCAAGAATAAACACTATGTCTCAGTTCAAATTTCACAGATGTAGGAGGTACCGGCAATTAAAAAAAAATTCCACGAACTAGAATGATGCTGCCCAAGAGAAATATCATATGAGTCACTTATGTAATTTGAAAATTTCTACTACCACATTAAAAAAGGAAAAGAGGGCTTCCCTGGTGGCACAGTGGTTGAGAGTCCGCCTGCCGATGCAGGGGACACGGGTTCGTGCCCCGGTTGGGGAAGATCCCACATGCTGCGGAGCGGCTGGGCCCGTGAGCCATGGCTGCTGAGCCTGCGCTCCGCAACGGGAGAGGCCCCCGGACCGCCAAAAAAAAAAAAAAAGGAAAAGAAATAGGTAAAGTTAATTTTAATAAAATATTTTATTTAAAGCACTATATTCAAAATAATATCTTTTAATATATCAATATAAATCAATACATGTAATCAGTATAAAATTATTGAGATGCTTAACACATTGTTTTTCTTACTAAGTCTTCAAAGTCTGGAAATATTGAATCTAAACCTGGAAAGACTAAGTCTTCAAAACCTCAGTTCAGACTCACCATATTTCAAATGCTCAATAACTGTAGTTGGCTCCTGGCTATGATATTGCACAGTGCAGGTCCAGAATGATTGACTTGGGAGTATTTAAAAATTGTTTGGTCTAACATCCATGAAACCTAAGCAAGTACAAATTGCAGCTTTCACCCACCTTCACGTGCTGAAAACTTAGAGTCACAGCCTGGGAGAGAGATGTGTTCCTTTTGGGTCCAATAGCGGCACTCACTACCTGGGAGTTCAGGTAAATTTGATCTTTCTTATTCACCTCTTCAAAAAAAGTTGCATTTATGATGTTTCCAAGAGAAGAGTATGAAACAAAGGCAACTGCACTGGGACCTGAGGAAACAGAATAATGGAGTCTTAAAAAGTGCCACCATTCCTTCTGTTGCCCTTTCCCACTCCATACCTGCCAGACTCCCATGATCGCCACACCTGTGCTCAGCTGTGCCTAGGAAGTTTACTTTTCCTCTCCTGCTCTTCCTGCCCAAATATTCACAACTCCTCCTCAAAGACCCAGCTCTAACCCAGCCTCTGGCTCGGGAAGTCTTCCCTAGATCCTCTGGCAGCTTGATGTG
The DNA here is from genome assembly GCF_000442215.2 of Lipotes vexillifer. Lineage (NCBI taxonomy): Eukaryota > Metazoa > Chordata > Mammalia > Artiodactyla > Lipotidae > Lipotes > Lipotes vexillifer. The sequence continues at coordinate 206,147 of NW_006796961.1, read as the reverse complement.
TCTTTCTCCAAATTCATATTTCAAGTGCAGTCCCTGCCGTGCCAAAGAGAATTCAACTGTCCATTAATGATTTCCTGTGGATTAATCCTATTTTTCCAACAGGCACTAAACTTTCTGAGTAACTAATACCAGATACTTCATTTGGAAACCACAGGGCTCCTAACACAGTGCCAAGCATGTGGTAAATGATGAATTCTTTGAAAACATCTTTATTTTCTAAAAAAGTTTAGCTTATATTTCAAACACTTAGAAAACTATAAAAAAGACATAACAGACATTTACACTCAGATTTAAAATATATTATAGTTTTGTCGTATTGGCTTCAGAATTATGTATTTTTTTAAGAAATAAAATGTTTTAGATATGGCTAAAGATCCCACTATTATTTCATTCTCTTTCTTCCTTCTCGAGAAATAACCACAGACTTGAAGTGGAAGTGTGGCCTTTCCGTGAATACATTTGTAATTTTACTACATAAGCATGTTTCCATTATAATACACAGTATTGTTTTCTGTGTTTAAAAATTCACATAAATGGTATCCTACATTGGGTATATATATATATTTTTTTACTTAAAAAATTATTTTATTTATTTTATTTTTGGCTGCATTGGGTCTTTGTTGCTGCGCGCGGGCTTTCTCTAGTTTTGGTGAGCGGGGGCTACTCTTCGTTGCGGTGCGCGGGCTTCTCACTGCGGTGGCTTCTCTTGTTGCGGAGCAACTCAAGCTGCAACAACTCTTCCCTGGGTCTTCAGCCTGCTGGCTAGATTTTAGACTTGCTACCCTCCACAATCGCAGGAGCTAATTCCTTAAAATCTCTGTCTTTGTCCCTGTCTCTCTCTCCACACACACACACACACACACACACACACACACACACACACACACACACACACACCATTGGTTCTGTTTCTCTGGAGAACCCTGACTGATACACCTACTGATGCTTCCTGGGATCATCTCCCAAATAAAATCATTACAATTGAACTCCTTATACTTGTCCACGGACTGCTTCTGAGTGAACCTAAACTGAGACCCAGGTAGAACAGCCCCTCAACTGCAAAGAAGTCTCCTTCATGCTGAAGAATAGAAAGGCTCTACTTTAAGAAGCTTTATTATTTTAAGGAAAAGACTCAAATGACACAGTTTTAGGGTAACAGACCCATTAGGGAGGAGCCTATTGTGGACCTTTCCTTACTACTCACACAGTGATATTGCTCTGCCTGTCTTAGGGATTCTGCATGCAGCCACCACATGTACCTTGTGTGTTTCCCTGGATGATGTCACTGCAATGGATATCCATGGAGTTCATTTGGGCGTTCAGGTTGAAGATGACTCCCTTGGAGCAATTGTCTGTAACAACTCGAGTTTCAACAGCTGGTAAGAAAAACAACGGGCAAGCTTACCATTATTATAAGTTTTAAAAATGTGCATAGCTACACAAACAGCTCAAATTTACTGAATGTCTAGGATGTGCCAGGCACTGGACTAAGATCCTTATACATCATCATCTTATAACAGCATCATATAACACCATGAGGAACCATTGTTCAGATGAGGAAACTGAAGTTCAGAATTTAAGTACGACTCTAACTCCTGAAACCAAGTTCTTAAATAATATTCTCTAGCCTATTGTCTTTGAAGCAACAATTCTGTTTCTAGGAATTTATTCTAGGAAAACAATCATGGATAAGAGGGCAGAATTAGCTACAAGAAAGATGTAGCTAATTTCACAGCAGCAAAGACGATAATGGTGAAAAATGGGAAGTGACCTAAATGTTTAAGAAGGAACTGATTAAATAATTTATGGCTTATCTCTTTAATGGGGAACGATGTTTCCAATAAAAATGAAGTCACAGAAAAGCAGGAAATAAGGGAATTCCCTGGCGGTCCAGTGGTTAGGACTCCACACTTCTACTGCAGGGGGCATGGGTTTGATCCCTCGTCGGGGGAACTAAGATCCCGCAAGTCACATGGCATGGCCAAAAGAAAAAAAAAAAGAGCAGAAAATAAGCTCATGAAAATATCTATCTTAAAAATCAGACAGTCTGAGACTGGTCATGAGTTGGAAATTATTCAATCTGGATGATGAGTGCAGTAGGCTTATTATGTCTCCTTTTTTATATGTTTAAAAAAGTTAAAAAGAAGCAAGTAACAAAATAGCACTTAAAGAATGATACTATTATAAAGTAGATAGGAATCTAAAAAATGATACTATTTAAATAAAACTTTATAATACTAAAGAGTGGAAAGTAGAATAATCAAAGTTATAGCAATTACCAGCCCTAGTTGTAAGTGTATTATATGCAGCATTATTATCTCGTTTTATAGACGAGAAGACAAAAGCCCCTGAGGTAAGGGTACTGGCCATCGATTAAGCAGTTAGGAACTGGCCAAATCAGGAAAGATGAGAGTTACTTGTAATCCGGTTTAATTTTGAATGAAATTGTGCAGATTCTGGTTTCCCAGGAAGGTTAGACACTGAATTTTATTTTATTAAAACAATTTTAAAAATTATTATTTTTATAGAGTATAAAGTACTTTATCATGCAAGTTGGTAAAACAAAATGGTTAGTTAGGCATACACAAATACACTGACATCTCTGAGCTGAATAAAAAGCACAGCAAACAGCATTTCTGGAGGCCAATATAGTGATATGTATCAAAAGTCTATAAAATGTTGTTTTCCCTTTGACCTAACAATTCCTCTTCTATGAATTTATCCTAAGAAAACATCAAACAAACACACAGATAAATTTTCAATGGTCTTTGCCACAGGGTTGTTTGGTAACAACCTGCATTTACCAGAATAGGGAAATAAATAAATTATAGTATAAATAAATATATAGTATAAATAAATTATATATACAATGTAACTCTATAAGCCATTGAAGACAGTAACATAGGTAATGGTGATGTATATGATTTACATGGAAAGATGTTAGTAATGTAGTGAGTGAGAAAGCAGGTTGTGCGACCGTATGTAAATTGTAACATACACAACAAACATGTGTCTCTTCATCAGACATGTAACTACATGGGTATCAGATTGGAGGATTGGCTTGTGGGCAGATTTGGCTGGTCTCAATTTAGTTTTGGGTACATGTTTTTTCCTAATTTTTAAAAAATTTAATACTTGGCTTTGCTATGGTATTTTATTTATTTTTATTTTCAAAAACAAAAATTGTATATATTTACGGTGTACAGTATGAAGACTTGACACACACACATATACATAGTGAAACGATTACCAAGGTCAAGCTAATTGACATATCATCTCATCACATAGATATATAATGAATATGTGTGACTAGTATAATAAAAGTATTTCTTTTTTTGGCTGCGTTGAGTGGCTTGCGGGATCTTAGTTCCCCGAGCTCAGGTCCCGGCAGTGAAAGTGCCGAGTCCTAACCACTGGACCACCAGGGAATTCCCTAATAAAAGTATTTTTATTTTAAAAATATGTAGTAAGATGTTCCTTCTGGGATGGTTTAAGTAGCATCACTGTGACGTGTGCTCTTAAGTTATGTAAGCACTGGTTGAAAAAAACCCAAAAACCTAACTTCAAGCCAGAATCCCAGACTCAGGATTAGAAACCACTGACAATTTTTATTTATATAAAAAATTTTTTTAATTTTTAAAAATTATTTTTATTAAAAAAAATTTTTGGCCATGTCAGGCGGCTTGTGGGATATTAGTTCCCAATTCCACCCGGGTCCTGGCAGTGAAAGCACTAAATACTAACCACTGGACCACCAGGGATTCCCCCACTGACAATTTTTAAAAACAGCTCTATGGAGGTGTAATTGATGTACACGAAATTGCATGTATTAAAGTGTATAACTGGATGAGTTTCATTGAGTGTATACATCTGTAAAACCACCACCACAATCAAGGTAGAGAGCATTTCTATCACCCCCAACAATTTCTCCAAATTTTTCTCATGCCCTTTTTTCATCCCTTCACCTGCCCTCTCCTCCCTGTCACTAGAGATTAGTTGGCATTTTTCTAGAATTTTATATTAATGGACTCATGCAGTACTTATTTACTTTTCTAATTGCTCAATCCAGACCCCAGTTAGTAACCATACCCTGTGTGTATCATGTCTTATTGTCTTCTTACCCACATTACGGTTTTGGACTTTCTGGAGTTTTTGGTCTGGGGCTTTCAAGGCAGTTTCTAGAACAACTGATTCCACTTTCTGGAGAATAGATGTGAACGTGGCTGCGATGTTTTTCCTCTCTTCCGTTCCCCATACAATCTTATTGGTGAGAAGTGACTCGATATTCCCAACAACCTGTTGCAGCTTTGAAGCGATAAAGAATTAAAAAAAATCCAATCTGATAGGTCCCACAGCCAGAGGGTCAGAAGAAAACACAAGAAAGCAGGTGCTGGAGCCAGACAACTAGTTTAAATCCTGACCCCACCATTCACCTGCTGAGCAACCTTGGGAAAGTCAATCAATCGCTCTGTGCCTCAGGTACCCTGTTTAGAATGAGGACAGAACTAAGACCCCATAGAGTTTTGGGGAAGATTAAATAAGTGAAGAGATACTACGTTTTTAGAACAGTGTCTGTGCCTGGTAAACACCATATAAGTGTTAGTTATTATGAACATCTTTTACCAACAAGGAAGTGGTAAGGTTTCTAGAAATAGACCAGTGGTTCTTAACTGGGGGTGATTTTGATCCCCAGGGGATCAAGTTAGTGACAATTTAGTACATTCATGATGTTGTGGAATCATGACCTCTATGTAGTTCTAAAACATTTCCATCATCCCCAGATAAAACCCATTAAAGAGTTACTCCCCATTCTCCCTTCCCCAAGCCTCTGGAAAGCACGAATCTGCTTTCTGTTTCCATGGATTTGCCTATTCTGGACATTTCATATAAATGGAATCATACACTATGTGATCTTTTGTGTCTGACTTCTTTCACTAAACAAAATGTTTTTAAGGTCATCCATGTCATAGTGGGAATCAGAACTTCAATTTTTTATGGCTGAATAATATTCCACTGTATGGATATACCACATTTTATTCATCCATTCATCTGTTGATGGTCATTTGGGCCATTTCTGCCTTTTGGCTATTGTGAATAGTGCTGCTAAGAACATAGGTGTGCAAGTATCTACTTGGGTCCCTGCTTTCTTCTTTTTAAATTTTATTTTATTGAAGTATAGTTGATTTACAATGTGTTAATTTCTCCTGTACAGCGAAGTGATTTAGTTTTATATACATTCTTTTTCATATTCTTTTCCATTATGGTTTATCACAGGATACTGAATATAGTTCTGTGTGCTATAAAGTAGGACGTTGTTGTTTATCCATTCTACAATATATATAATAGTCTGCATCTGCTAATCCCAAACTCTCCTTCCATACCTCCCTTACTGCCCTCCCCCTTCCTTGGCAATCAAAAGTCTGTTCTCTGTGTCTATGAGTCTGTTTCTGTTTTGTAAATTAGTTCATTTCTGTCATACTTTAGATTCTACATGCAAGTCATATCATATGGTATTTGAGCAACCTTGGGAAAGTCAATCAATCGCTCTGTGCTCTCTTTCTGACTGACTTCACTTAGTATGATAATCTCTAGGTCCATGCATGTTGCTGCCAATGGCATTATTTCATTCTTTTTTATGACTGAGTAATATTCCATTGTATATATACACCACATCTTCTTTACCCATTCATCTGTCAATGGACATTTAGGTTGTTTCCATGTCTTGGCTATTGTGAATAGTGCTGCTATGAAATAAGGATGTATGTATATTTTTGAAATATACTTTTGTCTGGGTATATGTTTGGGTCCCTGCTTTCAGTTCTCTTGGGTATATTCCTAGGAGTGGAATTGCCGTGTCACCTGGTAATTCTATGTTTAATTTTTTGAGGAATGTGGCAATGACATTTTATAATGAAATGCTCCTGTTGATAACATGATTATTTGTTCATTACTTCAATGAACAGTTGCTGAACTCCCAATGTGGGCTTGGTCTGATTCCTGCCCTCAAGAAGCTCACTGTCTAGAGGGTGACAGCACACCACGTAAATATTATCAGTCTGACGGAGAAACGATGGATAACATAGATGGAACATGTATTCTGGGTCAGGCACTGTGCTAAATACTACACATATATTATCTCATCTAAACTGCTCATCTATCCAAGGGTGCCATTACCACCCCTGTCTTACAGATGAGTAAATTGATCTTGAAGAGCATGATGGTTAATTTTATGTTTCAACTTAACTGGGTAATGGGTTACACAGATATTGGTCAAGCATCATTCTGGTTGTGACTGTGAGGGTGTTTCTGGATGAAATTAACATCTGAATGGATAGATGAAGTAAAGCAGGTTGTCCTTCCTGATGTGGCTGGGGATCATCCAGTCAGTTGGAGGCCTGACTAGAATAAGAACTCTGAGGAAGGGATTTTCCTCCTGCCTGACTGACAGTTCCAGCCTTGAGCTGGGACATTGTTTTCTTCCTTCAAACTCGAACTGAAACATCGGCTCTTGCTGGGTCTCAGACCTCTGGATTCAGACTGGAACTATACAATCAACTCTTCTGGGTCTTCAGCTTGTCGACTGCAGATTTCAGGGCCTGTCAGCCAATTCCTTATAATAAATCTCTTTATATCTTTTCTCCTATTGGTTGTGTTTCTCTGGAGAACCCTAACACAGAGAGGTCATCATTTTGCCCATGTCACTTGCCATTGTGGTGCTGGGATTCAAACCTCTTTCTACACTTCTAAACCCCACATCCCCTACTGTAAGAACATAGTGGGGGGATATTAACTAAGATGCAGGAGTTTAGGGAGGCCATCCAGGAGGACACAACACCTGAATTGAGTCTTTTTTAAATTAATTAATTAATTAATTAATTAATTATTGGCTGCGTTGGGTCTTCATTGCTGCGCGCAGGCTTTCCCTAGTTGTGGCGAGCGGGGGCTACTCTTTGTTGCGGTGCATGTGCTTCTCATTGTGGTGGCTCCTATTGTTGCAGAGCATGGGCTCTAGGTGTGCGGGCTTCAGTAGTTGTGGTGTGTGGGCTCTAGAGCACAGGCTCAGTAGATGTGGTACACGGACTTAGTTGCCTCGAGGCGTGTGGGATCTTAGTTCCCAGACCAGGGAACTAAGCTCATAGGCTCATAGGCTCTAGAGTGCAGGCTCAGTAGTTGTGGCACACGGGCTTAGTTGCTCTGCAGCATGTGGGATCTTCCCGGACCAGGGCTCGAACCTGTGTCCCCTGCATTGGCAGGTGGATTCTTAACCACTGCACCACCAGGGAAGTCCCCTGAATTGAGTCTTGAGTAAGGAAGAATGGGAGGAGCCAGCCAGGTGAGGAACTGGGAAAAGGAGTTTCAAGTTGAGAGAACAGCATGTACTTGGAGGCCTGGAGCTTGGGAGGGCAAGGCATGAACAGTTTCTCTGGAGTAGAGCAGGTTGAGGGTGGGGAGTAGGGCAAATAAGGGACAAGTCCATTCTGCTAGACTATAGATTCTCAGAGACATGGATCGTTCTTTTTGTTAAAATTCAGAGTCAGTTTACAGACACTAAATGATTACTACCTATCAGGCATTTTTTTGGTTTCTCTCTCTTAATTGTCCTACAATATCCATTTCCCCCTCTTACTTTTAATAACTGAATGAATTCCTCAAATTTTATCTGGGCCATGCTACCAACCACAGACCATATTGTCCCAGCCTCCCTTGCAGCTAGGTTTGGCTATGATATATGCGACTTCTGGGTTGTCACCTTAAGACATGTCTCTAGGGGCTTCCCTTGTGGCGCAGTGGTTAAGACTCCACCTGCCAATGCAGGGGACATGGGTCCAAGCCCTTGTCCGGGAAGATCCCACATGCTGCAGAGCAACTAAGCCCATGTGCCACAACTACTGAGCCTGCACTCTAGAGCCTATGAGCCACAACCACTGGGCCCGTGTGCCTAGAGTCCATGCTCTGCAACAAGAGAAGCCACTGCAATAAGAAGGCTGCACACCACACATGCCGCGGAGTGGCTGGGCCCGTGAGCCATGGCCGCTGAGCCTGCGCATCCGGAGCCTGTGCTCCACAGCGGGAGAGGCCACAACAGTGAGAGGCCCGCGTACTGAAAAAAAAAAAAAAAAAAAAAAGGAAGAAAAAAAAAGACATGTCTCCAAGGAATTTATCCTGACATTATTAGCATATCATATAGTGAGTAGATGAGGAGACAGGCCCCGTCTCTACTCTCCCCTCTTCACCTTGTACTCCAGAGAACTTGCCCTGAGCACCCTCTTCCCTCTATCCACCAGTATGAATGCAGCATTGCAGCAACCCAGCTTTGGCTATGCAGTTGAGGACAAGATGCCAGGGGATGCTGGAGCAACAGTATGGAAAGACCATGGGCACACTTAATGGACTCATGGAGCAGAATCCTTTTACCAGCCTGGATTCCTTGCCTCTGGGCTGATAAGTCAGAAAATAATAAAAATCTATCTTTTTAAAGCCATTGGATATTTGGGCCTCTTTGTTACAACAGCTCAGCATATTCTAATACAGTCTTGCTTAGTCTGCCTTTCTTGGTTTGGGATAGATCTTCTCTTTAGGGGGCAGACACACACATACCTGTATATACATACACATACACCCTTATTTACATACATGCTGTATCTATCTATCTCTATAGTGAGATATGTAGCAATAAACATAGTGATATACATGTATATATCATAGTTATACATAATACATATTAGATAACATTATAATAATATAATTAACACATATTATAATTAACATATATCAAAATACGTTGTCATAATATATATCATATATTTTATATTATCATATATATGGTATATGACATATAGCACACATATAATATATAGTATTTACCTCCATTTGCTAGCTTTGAGATTTGTAAATATTTGTTACCTGACTAGGTTCCAGGATTCAGCTTCCACTCACCTCTTTTGTGCTACTGGCTGTCTCTGAGGGGGTGGTTTCTGAAAAAGACAACAAAGGATGTTACTGTAGGAATTGAAAGTTGAAGTGTGGAGAGGTTGGCAGGTAAGGTGGGTAACTTTGCATCTAGAAGGTCTGAACTCCTACACTTTATGTTTCCTGACAAGGTCATTTGCTCTTTTGGGGGATCAGAGTCCAAATTCCCTGTTGTGGCATAGAGCAGTGTTTTTCAACTTATTTTGCCTCCAGGGGACACTGGCAATGGCTGGAGATATTTTTGGCGGTCACTCATGACTTGGGGTGGGGGATGCTACAGGCATCTAGTGGGTGGAGGCTTGGGATGCTGCTCAACACCCTACAATGCACAGAATGGCTTCTGACCACAAAGAATTATGGGGCCCAAATGTCAATACTGCTGTGGTAGAGATACCTTAGCATAGAGGAAGTGGAAAATTGTAAGCTCCAAATTCTTTCATTCAGACCTGGCTGAACATTATAACTGAAATGGCTCAGGAAACAGAAAATTAGGTGCTTCAGGATTTAAAATTCAGCCTGGCTGGGAATTATAACGGAGACTAGAATGTCAGTTTATGATCTTCAGCTGTCAATGGGACCTTTGTATATTGCTTCTTGTACGTTGTGAGGATAATCATCTCTATTTTAGAAAGACGAGAAAAGTCTAGCAAATGTTTACATACCTGCTACCATGATATTGAGGTTAAATCTATACTTATTCTGTGTCTTGGTTTTCAGCTGAGTCTATTTGCTAAAAAGAGCAAAGAGTTTTCCTGTACATTGAAGGTTTTGTCTTAAGAGTTCAAGAACTTTTACTTACAGCCTGAGTCTGAAAATGTTTGTTATTGGAAACCACATTCATTGTAGAAAAACATGCTTTTGGCTGAAAGCTGTATACATTTTTTGTGAGGGCTTTCTTGGACCTACCAACCTTGGCGATAACTAACCCTGGATGGACTCCATCCATATAAAAGAGCTCTCAAAATTAGAAAATGTCTTAAAATTAGGAAAATAACTAAGGCATTTCTCTTTCTTGTAAGATAAGGTGAGTTTAACAGATGAACATCATAACCCAGGCAAAATCTCAGCCTGTTTATACATTGTCAACAGAGGTGCCTGCTGCCTAGTAAAACACTAATTCACTTTGGGTTCAATCCTATTCTTTCACTCATTTACTCATTAATTCATGTAACAACTATTTATTGATTGTCTGAATTAGTGGTGGACTTACGGCACAGCAACCCCTTCCTACGCACCCCGTGCTCATTTCTGTCACCTTCCCCACCTGGACCTCAGTCTCACATTTGGAGCACGTGAAGCTCCAAGACCCTGGTGTGGGCTCCAGCTTGAGACTTGGGGAAATAGCATAACCTGGGCCTGAATCTTGCAGGAGCACCTCCCATTGGTAGACAACATACTCTTGATCTTAAAGAGCAACCTGAACTTTCCCAGACCTTTCTATCTGGAGCAGGGGTGTTAACGTAGTTTGGTTTTCCTGAGAATCAGATGAAAAGCTAGCAATATTAGCAAATACTTATAGGTACTGCACTAAATGCTTTAAATGGTACTATCTCATTTAATCCCTGCAATAGCCCTCCGAGGGCTGTATATCTTCCAAATTTCCAGCTCTCATCATGGTCATACCACTTCCTCTTCTGTCCCCCTAGGTATAGGATGGCTACAGATTTCTGCTATTGCTAATCCCTGGGTTGCTTCACTGTCCTTTTGACTTCTCAGCTCTTCCTTCACCAGCACCAATTCTCTATATGAAATTACTTATGTTTAACAGACCTAGTGTGTTTCTGTTTTCCAGGCTTGATCTTGACTGATAAAGAGGAATAACTGATTATTACTATTATTATTATTATTGCACCAAAAAAGCATGCTTTGTCCCTTTTATGGCTTCCCTGAGACCCATGTTGCAGTGTAGCAAGTGGCTGAGTGTGGACTGTCAATATAGGCTGGCCTAAGTTAAAAATCATCTTATTAATTGGCAGACCTTGAACAAGTTTCTTAACTTTAGGGTGCTTCAGTTTCTTTCTTTCTTTCTTTCTTTTTTTTGCGGTACGCGGGCCTCTCACTGTTGTGGCCTCTCCCGTTGCAGAGCACAGGCTCCGGACGCGCAGGCTCAGCCGCCATAGCTCACGGGCCCAGCCGCTCCGCGGAATGTGGGGTCTTCCCGGACCAGGGCACAAACCCGTGTCCCCTGCATCGGCAGGCGGACTCTCAACCACTGTGCCACCAGGGAAGCCCGCTTCAGTTTCTTTATCTGTAATAACAGTGCTTACCTCATGTAATAAATGAAATAATGAACGTAAAGCACTTGGTGTTGTACCTGGCACATAGTACAAATGAAATAAATATTATCTATCAGTATTATTGTTTCTCCACAAATCAGTTTCCTAGAATTTAGCTTTAAAGGCCCTCTCTCTTATGATTTCAACTGTAGTCAATACCTCATGGATAGTCTGCCAAGTCCCATGTTTCTTATGCATAGATGTTCTCCACCTACATGATTTCTATGACAGTGGTCATGCTTATCCAAGGTCACAGATCTGAGGGTAGGCATATGACAAATTGGGCCAATTTGTACATTTCCAAGTAATATGCAATTATGTCCAAGACAGAATCAATTGATCCTTCTTTGGGTGGTTGGATCGATAAAAATGGTAAGATTTGGAGCTGTTGGTGGCCATATTTCCTGTCCTGTGGACAAGGAGTCAGAAAAGGCAGTTTGCAATGAAAGAGAAGAAAGGAGCAGACCCAGAGTATGAGAGACTGGGGTGCCCTGACAGTGTTTGGTCCCCAGCTTCAGTTCATTCCAGAATCCCAGCTGTATTATTGCCGTTGAGTTCCAAGACGTTTCCACGCATCTTTATCATAAACCCATCTTTTCTGCTTAAGTTAGCCTGAGCGGGTTTCTTTACTCTGCAATTCAAAGAATCTTGTCTCAGCCACAACCCTGTCACCTCCATCTCCAACTTGCCTTCTTCTTTTTTTGTTTTTGCCGCACTGCACTGCTTGTGGGATTTAGTTCCTCGACCAGGGATTGAACCCAGGGACATGGTAGTGAAAGGGCCCAGTCTTAACCAGTGGACCACCAGGGAACTCCCTCACTTGGCTTCTTAACCCCATTATTTCTCTAAACTTCCTTCTTTCCTTTTCCCCTCCTCTTTCCATCACCCATTTCCCTCCAGAAAATAGACATGTCCTGGCCCCACCACAAGTATATATTTTCTGGTGTTAGATTCAAAAATTAGAAAGGAGACAAGAAAACAAGAATTTTCTTACTCTGACAAGTGTTCTCACTGGAATTATTGAATTGTGCTTTCCCAGAGAGGAGTTTATATCCAGCCTTACAGTGACAGTAGAAACTTCCTTTGATATTCTGACATTCAGCATTCACACCACAATATATGCTAATGGGTGGTTTACATTCATCAATATCTGGAACACAAAGGAGAAATTTGGTCATTCATTTGAAAAAGATTTATTGAACATCTAAATATGTGCCAGAAGCTATATCCTTTCCACCAGGGTCTATCCTGGCTTTCCAAAACAACTCAGTTAAGGTAATGGTTGTCTTTGTTCTGTCCTTTCTTCATTGATTTTGGCTGGGTTCTCCAAGAAGCAGACATTGAGACAGGGATTCAAGTTCAAGTACTTTATTTGGGAGATGGTCCCAGAAAACACTGGAACAGAAATGGTGAAATGAAACAGGGAAGGGTAGGCAGAAAATAAAGGGGGTATTTTCCAGGAAATTTCTACTGTGGGTGACTGAGGCTCAATTCCTCTGGGAACCTCTGAGAGGCAGTGTAGAGCATGCACTTCAGGTAAGCCTACCTGAGGGGTGAGGGAGCTGGGGTATTTATCCACAAAATCTTATCATTTATTGGTGGAGGAATGTTCCCAGGGAATGTAAACCCTCCAGTACTTCCATTTGTCCTGAGTGTGGACTGAGTGGTCTTCAGTAGCCAGAGAACGCCTCAGACTTGGTGTACGAAGGAATGAAAAATGCCAAGGGCATATAGATGGGATACTGACCATGTTTGTATCTCCCCCCTCCCCCCAGTTCATATGTTGAAGCCCTAACTCCTAGTGTGGCTGTTTTTGGCAATGGGGCCTCTTAGGAGGTAATTGATGTTAAATGAGATCATAAGAATGGGGCCCTGATCTGACAGGATTAGCATCCTTATAAGAAGAGACACAGGAGTGCTACTCCAAACCATTGCTTCTGCCCTTATGCCCAGTGAGGAAAGACCATGTGAAGATACAGCGAGAAGGCAGGTCTCACTAGAAATAGAATCTGCCAGAACTTTGATAATGGACTTCTTCCAGCCTCCAAAACTGTTATAAAGTAAATTTCTGTGGTTTAAGCCACCAGCCTGTGGTATTTTGTTACAGGAACCTGAGCAGATTAACACAACTGCTAAACTAACTAATTGAGTTAGAATGTTTTTGTTAAATCAATATGTCTCCAGTCCTCAGGGTCACTGTAGCCCCTTTACAACGATGTCAAGTGTGAAGTAAAAATGTGGGATTTCCCTGTCTGTTACAGGGAACAGGGAATTTAGGATTTTCAGAGTGTGACATAGTGTAGCTGATGCTGTTGCTTACTCAGTAGCTATTCCTTGTTTGGGAGGCCAAGCATGGCAGTCTTGTTCCCGTTTCTCAGGTGCTCTCTTTCTCAGCCTCCCTTTCAGATAGGGTTGTCCTGTGACATACCCTTAACCAATGAAAAGTAAGGATGGTCTCCTGAGAAAAACTTTACAAAATGTGAGTTAGAAAGTAGTTACAATTCACTACAAAGGAATGAGACTCAATCTGGTATTGGAATTCCCAACTGCAAACCTGTAAACCTGAAGACAGTTTCTGTGATTACTGGGATATGTATCGATGGGTTACTGGGGTAAGAGGATGGAGTTAAAAAATTCTCTACACAGGCAAGATAGAATCTACTTGTTAGAGTAAAAGAAAGGTGAGGTTATACAATAATTGAGAGGGATATTACCCATGTACCCAATTTGAAGAAAACATGTAAAGAAATGCTCCAAGCAAATAACAAGTTAACAAGTATTAAATTAGCAAGTACAGAAACCTCAACTTGGAGGAAGATGAAGGGAAGAAGAAGCAGGGTTTTACAATGAACGTTGAAATAAAATTAACATTCATGGTGGGGATTGGAGGGAAGAGGAGGAAAGGAGAGGAGTAGAATAAGAGTATTTTAAGGATGTCGTCTCTTTACTGGGGGAGGGGAAGTAAGGGTAAAATTAAGCATCTTGGTAGGGAAAACAATGCAACCTGGTGGGAAAAATAATTGATGAGTGTTTCAAATATTAGGAGAGAAATATGTGTCTGATTATGAAATTAAGAAAAGAGAAAGTAACCATTAATAGGATGAAAAAGTATAGTAGAAATTCTAAATAAATAAAGGGAAAAATGGAACTAATAGCAACTTGATAAAACAAACACAAATAAGAAAAAGGCTAGTGGGAAGCAGCTGCACGGGAAGATCAGCTCGGTGCTTTGTGACCACCTAGAGGGGTAGGATAGCGAGGGTGGGAGGGAGGGAGATGCAAGAGGGAAGAGATATGGGGATGTATGTATATGTGTAGCTGATTCACTTTGTTATAAAGCAGAAACTAACACACCATTTAAAGCAATTATACTCCAATAAAGACGTTAAAAAAAATCCTATGCAAAAAAAAAAAAAAGGCAAATGAGGAAATCATAATAATATAAAATTAATAATAAATGTAAAGTAAGACCATGGGAGTAACTGTGTCAGTCATTACACTAAATATAAATGGACTAATATACACTAAATATAAATGGAAATCTTCTATTAAAATAGGGACTAGGAAAAAAGAAAAAAATAGAGACTAGAATATTGAGTGTGACAGTTTCACAACATGGCTTCCAAATTATTTGACACTCTTT
>NW_006796961.1:175693-190988 GCF_000442215.2 Lipotes vexillifer | reverse complement strand
GGGCCCGGGTACGGAAAAAAAAAAAAAAAAAAAAAAGACTATTGCAGAAGTGTTACAATGGGACTTTGAGACAAGGTCATAAAAACGTGCAATTCTGCCTGAGTCTCTTGGAAGCCTCACTCTCTGGAAACTCCATGCTGAGACATTACCTCTCAGAATTCAACCATCAACTGTGAGAAGCTGAAGCTACATGGAGAGATCTAGCACAGGGGCTCCAGTTGACAATCCTAGATGAGTCCAGTCTTTGAGTTATCCCATCCCAGGCACAGAAGAGGTGCTTTCAGATAATTCTAATGCTCAACTGTTTGAGTCACCACCATCCATTTGAGCCTTTTACCTGAGGCCTAAGATATCATGGGGCAGAGAAGAGCCATCACTGTTTTGCTTGTCTGAATTCCTGACCCATATGAGCATAATAAAATGGTTGTTTTATGCCAATAAGTTTGGGTTTTATTATGCAGCAGTAGGTAAGTGGAACAATGGGCTAAAAAATGACACCCAACTATATACTGTTTTCAGGAGATTGATAATATTGGAAATAAAGAGGCACGCAAAGAGTTACTAGGAGAATTCAAACAGAAATAAAACAATGTATAATATTAATATCAGACTCAGTGGACTTTAAGGTTCAAAGTTCTAAACAAGGTAAAGGGGGAAACTGTGTATTGATACTTAACATATTTTATGAAGAAAATTATATTCCATTCCCAAATATGTATGCACCAAACAACATAGATAAATACATAAAGCACAAACAAGTAGAAATGTAAGAAGCGAGAACAAATCAAAATACAATTATACTGGGACATTCAATTCACTTCTCTCAGAACTAGTAGATAAAAAATAAATAAGAGTAGAGAAGAACTGGATATCACAATCAATAAGCACATACAAACAGAGGAAAGATCTAGTGGATAAAAAGTAAAGATATGGGGAAATTAATGAGTAAATAAAATCAATAAATACACATATACAGAAAGTCAGAGAGACAGACAAAGGCACTCACGTGCACACACACACACACACACACACACACACACACAGAAATAGAGACTGAAAGAGATAGAAGCCTATGCAGAGAGAAAGAATTTTGTATTCCTTGAAAATAAAATATATACTTTCTTTCATAAAATCAATCATATGCTTCCACAAAGATATCTCTAATAAAAACTTATAAAGTAGAGATTTTCTGCCATTAGTTTAAAGATTCTAATAAATTTTTTAAAAGTAGAAATGATTCTTTAATTATCTAATAAAATTAGGAGTATATAATGCAGAAATGTACAAAAAATATTAACTTTTGGAAATGAGGAAGCACCCTCTCATGTAATTCTTGGAGTAGCAAAACATCAAAAGGAAATTACAAACCATCCACAGATCAATAAGAGGAATACTTCATCCTGTAGAATATATCTAAACCTATACTCAGAGGAAAATTTATAACCTTATATGTCTTTATTTTTAAGAAAGAAAGGCGAAAAAATAAAGCATCTAAGTGTTCATTTTAAGAACCCAGAAAAAAGAAATTAAGAAGAGATTAAAGCTGAAATCAATAAAATAGAAAACAAAAAACATAGTAGAAAGGATACAAAATTCAAAAGGCCAATAAGACAGATAAACCCACAAAGTTTGATGAAAAAAAAACCCTGACAGAAAATAGCAAGAAGGGGAACATACCACAGTTTCAAGGAGGTGATTAAAATAACCATAAGAGAATGCTGTATGCAACTTTATGGTCACAAATTTAAAAATTAGGGAAAATAAATGATTTCTTATAAATAATAAAAATTATTCCAAGAAGAAATGGAAAATTAGAATAAGCCCATTGAATCAGTAGGAACTGGAAAGATGATTCATGATCTACCATTAGAAAAAGCACAAGGGGAACATTTCAAGTGAGGAACAAGCCATGATGCTATATTTGCAAAGAAGGAGTTGTCTGGGATCTGGTCATATGATTTTTTTTTTTTTTTTTTTTTAATAACTGTGTTTTTATTTTTACTTGTTGACAGTTTGCTTTATTTATTTATTTATGGCTGTGTTGGGTCTTCGTTTCTGTGCGAGGGCTTTCTCTAGTTGTGGCAAGCGGGGGCCACTCTTCATCGCGGTGCGCGGGCCTCTCACTCTCGCGGCCTCTCTTGTTGCGGAGCACAGGCTCCAGACGCGCAGGCTCAGTAGTTGTGGCTCACGGGCCCAGTTGCTCCGTGGCATGTGGGATCTTCCCAGACCAGGGCTCGAACCCGTGTTCCCTGCATTAGCAGGCAGATTCTCAACCACTGCGCCACCAGGGAAGCCCCTGGTCATATGATTTTTATAGCCTTCATTCATATGAGGGTTTAAAAAGAGTTGGTAAGTAAGAGAGGAAGGATTTGTTTGGAGAGAGCTGATGCTGTCCTGTGAGCCCCTCTACTTCCACCCAAGAGAAGTGTGTGTGGGTGCTTTTCTCTTCAGCTTAATCCAAGAGAGGGATTTTAAGGAATTCATTCAGCTAATTACACTGTCTTTGCATTTTATGGGGACCCAGTTGATTGGTGCCTGTTTCCTCCTGAAAAATCTAAATAGGGAGCCACTTGGGCAGAAAAGAGAGATCTGCTGCACCTGCTCATCTCAAGTTTCTTGGGCAAAGCGTGAGTGAATATCTCCCAAGAGCTAGATGTGGGTCATATGTGAGAAGTTTTGGGTGTGGGGTTGCTTAGTTTCTTTCAGAGAGGGCCTCATGGAGTGGCAAATGGACTTTATCAGGGAGAAGCTGAAGAAGACACAGGATTCCTCCAGGATGAGTAAGGTGTAAGGAGGAATTTGCTGTTATCAGGGGAATTTCAGGGGAGTGATTGGGGAATTGTCCTCAAATAACCCACAAAAGCTGTCACGATTGAAAGTGCTATATCTCAGGAACATAGAGACTAAATAGCAACAATAGTATTGTCAAGGAAAAACTTCCCTGCTCCCCTTTCCTCATCTCCCTGCCAGGTTACAACTCTTGCAAGATTGGGTGAAGGAAAGTAGAATGTTGGGTGGGAAAAGAGTAGAGAAGCCAATTATACACCTTACTCCCAACTGTAGGCTTCCAACCAGGAGGGATGTTGAAAAGTAGGAAAGGGGAAAAACCTAATATTTACTCAACTCTCGAGTGTTCATTCTTCCATAGGATTGGACATTTAAATTATTGAGTTGAGGCAGCATCTTGCATCTTAGGTGACCAAGGACTTTATATTAAAAAAGTTTCTGCCCAAGCTTTTATTCTTTCCTTGCCATGACTTCAGTACATAATCTCTCTCCTTAAAAAAATTGTACAAAAAATTGCACAATGCTTTATGATTCATGAACTACGGTTACATTTATTATTACCTTATTCAAACCCTTACTGCTATCATGAGGTCAGCATTATTATCCCTACATTATGGAGGAGAAAATTGAGACCTAACTAAGTTCTGGAAGAGCCCACTTTTCTGACTTCATGGAAGAATTTCTTTCTTGGTGAAGGTTGAGTTGGCAGAGGTTTCAGTATTGCATATTATTGTTACCTCCTCAAAGCCCTTAACCTGCCTTCTTTCCACATCTACCTCTAGGTGATTTGAAAATTACCCCCTTACCTGTACATATCTCCAAGGGGTATGTGAAGTATTTCTGCCTGGATTCAGAAATGTATCCATGGTTGCAGGTACAGTGAGTGGCATTGACACAGGAAGAAAACTGGGGGCACTGAATACAGGTCCCTGCAAGGAGAAGAGAGGCAGGTCAGATGTCACCAGAGTCAAAATCTCTCCTGTTATCATTTGGTTTTGCCTCTGAGCAAAGGCCTCTTAAGGCTGAGGAAGCTGCACCTTTTTCCTTTTGTGAGACGTCAGTACATTAAAAAGTTAAAGATACCAAACCCAAGCTACAGAAAAAAGTGTGATTCTTATGCATGATAAAGGACTGAGGTTGGCATTAAACAAGTTAATTTTAACACAAATATTTCAATGCAATATAACTGTGTTATTCTCAAGATCATTGCAGAATATATAAAAGAGGAATGACTTGGTTAAGACCGGGGACACTGTGTTTGATTCTGGCTCCACCACTTACTACCCTTGTGTCTTTGCACAAGTGTCCTAACTTCTCTGTGCCTCAACTTCCTCATCTGTAAAATGGGTTAATGTGAGGAGTAAGTGAATTAATACATATAAAGTTCTTCAGGCAGTGCCTGGAACATATTAAATGTCAGCTATGATTACAAAAATTTGAATTCATAGGGTACCACAGAAGGTATATGGTGATAAGGGTATGTGTTATCTTTGTAACACTATGTATAACTTCTTTTAGATGGAGATCACTAAGGATCTTAATTTGAGGCCCCTTGAAAATGAATGGAAATAACGGGGGCTGAGGAAATATCTCAAGCTTAAGTCTAGTGGAGAAATCTGGGAGCTGTCCAGGGTTCACACAGAGTGGAGGCAGGGAACATGATGGGGGGAAAATGTGCAGAGCCTGGCAACTCAGAATGCATCACTAGCTTTTAGCTAGAAATGTAGAATCTCAGGCTCCACCCTAGGCTTGTTGATTCAGAATCTAGTGAGATCGCCAAGGGATTAAAGTTAACCTGGAATGAACTTGCTCATTATTTGTTGACTTGCTTGTGACCGGAATGAAACGATTTTCATCATGCTCTGTCTCTCCCCACCAGAATGTTTACTTCATCAGACTTGGTGTGTTTTATTCACTGTTCTACCTCTACCTCGGTCATGCTGTGGTTACTAAAAACAAATAAATAGACAAATAACAGTAAAATTTAAAAAAGATAACTTAAAATATACCCAAATTTGATGAAATGATGACTTAAAAAGAATTACAGGAGTAAACCTGCCCCGTTTCTGTTCCCAGAAGTAGCCCCCTTCCTCTGTCTTGTTGGAGGATGTGAGTGGTCCCAGGTGCCTTATTGGTCTACACCCTCCCTGATCTCTGGCTATGGAAAAGTCAGGCTTTAAGCACTCACCTTTGGTTTTCTGAGCCACGACTCCTGACAAGCTTAGCAGAAAGCAGAGTCCTGGAACAGGGAAGCAGAAGGGAGACATGAAACGATTGAGGATTGTAGGATATTCTCCAAGGGCTGGGTATCAGTTATCTATTGCTGAATAACAACTATCACAAAATGCAGACATTCATTTTATTATCTCTTGTGGTTTCTATGATTTGGGAATCTGGGAAAGGCTCAGCTGAATAGTTCTGGCTTGGAGCTTCTTATACAGTTGCTGTTAGACAGTGATGGGGCTGGAGCATCTGGGAACTGGCTGGACATGGCTTCATGTAGTCTCAGGGCCTAGGGTAGTTTGGGCTTCCTCCCATCATGTCAGCCTTGGTCAGGCAGCTTCCATGGCACTTCAGAGCTCTAAGCATGAGTGTTCTGGCCAACCAGGCTACATCTCCTCTCAAGATCCAGTCCAGGAAGTCATGCAGCTCCATTCCACCGTATTCTCTTGGTTACAAGCAAGTCACATGTCCACCCAGATTCAAGTGGACCAGAACCAGAGTCTTCCTCTTGATGGAGGATAGGCAAAATTCCAGAAACATGTCTTGGAAGGGAAGTATTGTTTCTGCCTTTTTGAAAAATGAAGGCTGCCTCTATGTGAAGGTTACTTCTACTGTGGCTGTTAAAGTGGTATTTTTTTCTTCCCCAAACCTTCCCAACATCTGGTGGTATCATCAGCTATGTTCTTGCTTCTGCAAAGACCCGAAGGTACTGGATAGATGGGTGGCTTTTCTCTTTCTTTCTTAATAAATCTTACACCACTCTGATTGTTAGTTCTCTCCTTACCTTCTTTTCGTTCTCTTATAACATACTAATGTCTAGAATAAGTTGCCACTTGCAAGTACTATATACAAGATATTTAACAACTGGTATGTTTCAGGAACCAGCCAATTAGAATGGACATTGGAGACCCTCTCTGAGGCAGCAGGTGTTAATCTTTCAGCTGCTGAATTGTGAGGCAGTCGATGGGGTGCCAGGAAAGGGTCTGGGCTGGCAGGAGTGTCCTGGGAGCTGATTCTGGGAAACAATTATTTACACATGGTGTGGAAACATTTCAAGATGAACAACCAGTGTGGCTCTTCTAGTGTGCACAGTTCCAGTGACTAGTAACCTTATTTGCAACACTGGTTACCTCCTAAGAAAGTGGGTCCTGCAGATGAATGGATAAAAAATGTGGTATATATATATATATATATATATATATATATATATATATATACACACACACACAAAACCCTGTTGTTGCAAAGTGAAGATTTCATTATTATTATAGCTAGGTAATATTCCATTGTGTGTGTGTCTGTATGTATGTTTGTGTATATATATATATATATATATATATATATACACACACACACACAATGGAATGTTATTCAACCTTAAAAAATAAGGCAGTCTTGCCATTTACAGCAACATAGATGAATCTAGAGGACATTACGCTAAGTGAAATTAAACCAGACACAGAAGGACAAATATTGTATGATTTCTCTTATATGAAAAGTAGTCAAACTCACAGAAGAAGAGAATAGAATGGCGGTTACCAGGGCATTCTTTTTCAATGGGTATACAGTTTTTGCCATATAAGATGAATACGTTCTAGAGGTCTGCTGTAAAACATAGCAAATACGTTTAACAACTTGGTGTTGTATACTTCAAAATATGCTAAAAGGATAGATCTCATGCTAGTTATTTTACAAAAAATGAAGAAAAAGAAAAACATTCACAAATAATGAACATTTTGGAAGTGATAGATATGCTTAATATCTTGACTGTGGGGTGATATCATGGGTGTATGGTGTATGCTTATGTCCAAACTCAACAAGATGTATGCATTAAATGTGTGCAATTTTTTTGTATGTCATTTACACCTCAATTAAGCCAAAATAAAAAAAGAAAGTGGGTCCTGGTCATGGAAGGTGTCTGTTTACCAAGTTGGATGACAGGTTGGGTGAGGGTGGACTAGTTTGGTGGAGCTGGTAAACTTTGATTCCTGTTGATAAAGGACTGGGATTGGAGGACTCGAGGCTGAGAGTCTGGTGAAGTGGGTGGTGGGGGCATGTCTTGGCTTCCTTGGGGAGGTTCAGAAGATGTGGTGGCTGGTGTCTGTGAAGCAAGACTTGGAGGAGATGGGAATTTTTGGATTAAAATGCGGCATGCCCTGTGATGAAAACACCCCTCCATCCTGCCTATGAACACATCAGTGAAATTTCTCTTGAAGAGAGAGATTCATGTCTTGGGGAGAGGATTTCCTGGGTAGGGGAAATTGGGCAAAGTTCTAAGGGCAGCCTCCACAATATCCAAGAGGAATTGAGCTCTTACTACATGCCAGGCATTGTTCTAAACATTTTAGGTACATGAACATACTTCAGCTTTCTAACGACTTTAGAAGGTGAATACTAGAAAAATTAATTTTTAGCAAATATCTACTGGCAGATTTTGGTTTTTGGAAGTAATTTTGAGAGCATCTAGTTGCTAAGGAGTTTGGAGACTTCGTTGGCATGCACCGTTTTAAACAATGCTTTGCAAAAGATTCTGAAATAAAAAATAGTATATTGAAAAATTATACTCATGATAGTAATTAAATTACTGTCCCCTGAAATAATGTTTAATAATAAACATTCAAAATCCTTATGAAAGAATTATGAACTGGAGGGACAATTTGGGAAGACAAACACTAGGGAACAGCATTAAATATTTAATCTTTCCTCTCTTCAGGTTATACTTCTGACTTTTCCTTTTAATTGCAATTTTTTAAAACAGAGAATTGCAAAATATAGAAATGACCCAGTATGGAGACATATACAAATGTTTTCTTCTCTCAACCAGGAATTTAGACATAAGGAATAATAGCTGGCTTATAAAGAATAAAAATACTTTCCAATATAACTAAAATTGCATCACTGAGACATTTAAAAGCTTAAAAGTCATTCAGCCATCATCCTCTAATATTCTTTGTACTGTCTCTAGTGTTATTTTTAGCAGGAAAAAGTTTATGTTGGGCATTTATTAACTTCAACTTCAAAATTATTTTTTTCTGAGCCACCAAATTATGGCTTCTGTTTGTTTTAATGATATTTTAGTTGAATTGATATTATAAACTAGGAGAGTTTGGGGGAGAATGGATACATGTTTATGAATGGCTGAGCCGCTTTGCTGTGCACCTGAAACTATCAAAACATTGTTAATCGGCTATACTCTAGTATAAGATAAAAAGTTTAAATGGTAAACAAAACAAAGAAAAACAAAACCAGAAAGCTGACTATGAGTGCTATTTCCACAGTAAATCTATAGTTGGAAATACTGAAATTACACAATGATTTACACATTCTAATCTAAATTATTTTATATTATAAACTAGAAAAACCTGATATATAGCTTTTTAAAAAAATGAGTGATCTTAGTGTCAAGGGGTTACTAAATCAGATCATTAAAATATTCATGAGTAAGAGAACTCAAATGACATAACTTCTTAAGTTTTTAATTCCCATAAAATATCTCAAATATATAGAAAGAGTGACTGCTGTCAGCCAAACACTGCCTTGGACAGAAATGTGAGAACTTTTAAAAATGAATTACACTCAATCAAACAATAAAAGCAATAATATCTGCAGAAAACTATTTGTAAGTATATGTAAAATAATACGATGTATGTTTTGTCCTTTATTTAAAAAAAACCACGTGGAATAAAAAAAAAAGAAGGTGCTCTAATTTCATTCTTTTACATGTAGTTGTCCAGTTTTCCTAGCACCACTTATTGAAGAGGCTGTCTTTTCTCCATTGTATATTCTTGCCTCCTTTATCAAAGATAAGATGACCATATATGCGTGGGTTTATCTCTGGGCTTTCTCTCCTGTTCTATTGATCTATATTTCTGTATTTGTGCCAGTACAATACTCTCTTGATTACTGTGGCTTTGTAGTATAGTCTGAAGTCAGGGAGCCTGATTCCTCCAGCTCTGTTTTTCTTTCTCAAGATTGCTTTGGCTATTCAGGGTCTTTTGTGTTTCCGTACAAATTGTGAAATTTTTTGTTCTAGTTCTGTGAAAAATGGTAGCCAGTGGTAGTTCGATAGGGATTGCATTGAGTCTGTCGATTGCTTTGGGTAGTAGAGTTATTTTCACAATGTTGATTCTTCCAATCCAAGAACACGGTATATCTCTCCATCTCTTTGTATCATCTTTAATTCCTTTCATCAGTGTCTTATAATTTTCTGCATACAGGTCTTTTGTCTCCTTCAGGAGGTTTATTCCTAGGTACTTTGTTCTTTTTGTTACAATGGTAAATGGGAGTGTTTTCTTAATATCACTTTCAGTTTTTTCATCATCACTCCCTAACACCATACACAAAAATAAACTCAAATTGGATTAAAGACCTAAATGTAAGGCCAGACACTATCAAACTCTTAGAGAAAAACATAGGCAGAACACTCTATGACATAAATCACAGCAAGATCCTTTTTGACCCATCTCCTAGAGAAATGGAAATAAAAACAAAAATAAATAAATGGGGGCTTCCCTGGTGGCGCAGTGGTTGAGAGTCCGCCTGCAGATGCAGGGGACACGGGTTCGTGCCCCAGGTCGGGAGAATCCCACATGCCGCGGAGCGGCTGGGCCCGTGAGCCATGGCCGCTGAGCCTGCGCGTCCGGAGCCTGTGCTCCACGATGGGAGAGGCCACAACAGTGAGAGGCCCGCGTACCGAAAAAAAACAAAAAAACCCCACAAAAACTGAATTTAGTGGCTTAAAATAACAGAAATATATTCCCTTACAATTGCGTAGAAAATTCAATTCTGTCAAAAATCACTCTCATTGGGTTAAATCAAGGTGTTAGTAGGGCTGATTTGGAAGCTCTAGGGGAGAATCCATCTCCTTGCTTTTTGCAGCTTTTAGAGGCTGCCCGCCTTCCTTGGCTCATGGCCCCTTGGTCCGTCTTCACAGCCAGTGGCATAGCATCTTCTCTCCTTTCTGGTCTCTTGCCTCCCTCTGATGAGGACCCTTGTGATTATATTGGACCCACCAGTATAATCCAGGATAATCTGCTCATCTCAAGATCTTTAGCACATCTGCAAAGTCCCTTTGACCATGTGATGGGATTCAGGACATGCCACCCCAAAATATTCCACTTTGGCATATTCATTATTTTGAGCTGGAGGCAATTGAGAGGCAGAAGATGCAGGAAGAGCTCTATGACCTACCCTTTTCTACCTAAAAACTGGCCATAATTTCCCACAAGAAAGATGCCCTCCCTGTATCAGGATGAGAAGAGCATCTTTACTCCCAGAGACTGTGAATGGACCTTGAAACAGATCTGTACAAACAAACTTACTAAAATAACCCTATCTTCCAATACTTTCCCCTCCTCTGTATCTCCTACTCACTTCCTCACAATTTATTGCATCTAGCCCCAATCCCTTTGTCTGTCTTGTTTCCTCACACATTTATCATTTCTTTGTCTAAAAGGTACAAAACTTTGTGCTCTGGTCACTTCTTTGGGTCTTCATTTTTCTTGTGAAGGCTCCCATGTACATGTTAAAATTTAATTAAATGTTAATGCTTCTCTCCTATTAATGTGTCTTATGTCAATTTAATTCTTATTACCAGCTAGAGACCATAAGAGGGTAGAGGAGAATTTTTACCTCCCCTGTATATGTGAGGTAACATATCCACACGTTTCAGGGGATGTTGACATCTTTGGTGGGGCTGTTACTCCTCCTCCCAGGCTCTTATTCTTCTCCAAAGAAGTTGCCAGATCTGTCCCGTGATCAACTACTTATGCAACTGCTTTCATGGAGCATTTTGAATATTTTTGGTGGTCCAATGAATATATTCTCAGCTGGGATGTGAACCGCTGAATGGCAGGATCCTGGACTAGTTCTTAATACATTTAAATTTCCCTTTTTCCTACTTTTGTATAATGATTAATTTGCAGCAGCTACACTAACATTACAGCTGCCCCAATGATGACTGTAGCTTGCAGAGGCAGCTAGTAAAACGTATGGTCTGTGTACCATCACATTTCCTCAAGGCTAGTCTTCAAGGTGTCCTTCCAGCCCAGCCAGCAATCCTGTGCTCAATAATATGGGCATGAGTCTTAAGTGAGAGTTCTCAAAGAGTCATTGGCATGCCAGAAGCCCAGATTTCTAAGAGGCTTTAGAAATCATCAGCTGACTCTTTTTGTTAATGAGAAAAGAGGTCCCCAGGGGTCAAGTACCTCAGACACCAGTTGTTCAAATTTGAGCAGGTTGCTTAACTACTCTAAGTTTCCATATATGAAACAGGGTGATAGCATTGCCTGCCTCCTGGGGTTGGAGTGATGACATAAATGAGGGAACTGTGTAAAGCACAATGTCTGGCTGAAATCACTCCATAAATGCTAGCTGCCTCTATTATCATTTTATTTGCACTAGAATTCTATTTTTAAATTCTTCACCTGATACCCATTCTACTACACTGTCTGTTCCATCTAGTGATGTGGTCAGAGAGGTCATGGATAACTGAAATTCACAAATAATCCATCTCAGAAGTTTCCAGGACTCTGCCTGCAGTTGCCCAAAAACAGGAAACACCTTTTTTGAGCTTCTCTCATTAAAAGAATTTTTTAGCTTTACTGAGGCATAATTGATATATAAAACATTGCACACTCTCTCACTTAAATTTGACTCCACAGATATATACTGGATACCTCTTACATGTAAGATGTTGCAGAAGGGGCTGCAAAAGTGAGGGGACCTTTGCCTTCAAGTAGCTTATATTATTTTGATAGACTTTATGATCTATTACCTGCCTCTGCAGCTAAATAACTGTGAGGTTTTGAGCACCATTTCTGTGATGCCATTTTACATCTGTAATGGGGAGGTACTGTGCGATAATGAATATAGAACATCTTAGCCTGATACCAGGTACTCAATATATGTTAGCTTTGGTTGATATTGTGGCTATTGATATTGTTATTTGATCTGGAGCCAGAGAATGGAAGGGATTTCAGAGTTGGAGAGCCACCTGCACAGAGGTGGTTGTTGAAGCCATGGGATCTTAAGATTCCTCTAGGGAGAGAGAGTAGAAAAGGCGAAGGAAAAAACTCAAAGGCATATTAACAGAGACCTGAAGCCAGGAGGCTTGGATTCAAATCCTGGGTCTGCCATTTACAATCTGTGTGACCTTGGGTGAGTAACATAACCTCTCTGTGCTCCAGTTTTCTCATCTGTAAGATGGAAATAATACTAGTACCCACCTTATGAGCCCATTATGAGAATTAAATGGATTAATGTGCAAGGTGCATAGTGAGTGCTCGAAAATTTTGGTTATTATTATTGATATTCAGGAAAAGGCAAAAGGAGGAGAAAGAAAGGATGGCAAGAGAGGCAGAGGAAAATCAGGGCAGTGCTAGGTCACAGAAGTTATCAAGGAGGAGAGAATATCAGTTAGAAAACAAGACCCGTGAAGAGGGAGATGAACAGCTCATTGGATTCGACCGTAAGGACAATTTTAGGGATATTTGAGAGCATAGTTTGAATAGGGTGGTGAGGAAGGAAACCGTAACCTACGGTTACGGTTCAAAGCAGAGCAGAGTGTTCAAAGCAGAGCAGAAGAAAGAGAAGGAAAAGACAGCTAATTGTTGAGCCAAGTAGCCCCTGATATGGGGTAGGTTAAGATTACACATACCTGGAAGAAGTGATGACCCTTGCATTCCTGTGTGCAGGTAACCCTTGCCAGTCAGCTCTCAAAGCTCCCTACTGTGCTCCCTCTCGACCACTTTTCCCATCTCAAGGAAATCTCATAAGACTTGATATGTATCTTAGGTCAGCTGACATAGGAAACCACTAACAGAAAAGTAAACTTCCATCTTTCACCATCAGACCTATGGTTCTGCTTTTCATTAGTTTATTTTCTTTACCTTTTCTTCACTCGTTTTCAGATGTTTCCTTGGTAGTAGGTTTTCCTAGCTATTGTTGATCACCTTTGGGATTACAGAATCAATTGACCCTAGGAAAGGAATGCCCTTTAATTACAGAGCATTGTCTGAGGAGCAGGAAGTGACTGTGAGATCAAAATAAACTTTAAATAACCCTGTGGTTTGGAGGGGGGTAAGCCAGAATTTATGGTATCTCTACCGCTATCTAAAGTTTCTGAAAGTGTCATTTTTTACAAATCTGTGATCCCCCTTCCCCCTCAAAATATGGCACTCACCAGATCTCACTGGAGTCTCAAAGTCTGGTAGAAGGTGATGTATTATTTGGTCATTTGGAGCTATCTAGACCAACTGCAGGGTTTGGGAGCCATTGCCTCTCTCAACAAATATTTATTAAGACAAATCTTATTGAGTGACAAGATCTGTGCTACTTTCTAGGGACATAGCAGTGAACAAAATTAACACAATATTTTATATATAGAACTATAGAGAAAGGGAACATTGGAGGAAAAGCAGGTTTTGGGGGAGAGATAAAATTAAGTTTGGGGTAAGTTGATTTTGAGGTATTGTGATTTCAATATACATTGTATATGTAATCTAGATCACAAAAAAAGAGGTCTTTTTCCTCCCACCCCCAGCCAATAGACGGTAGTTATAGCCATGATAATGGATTAAATCATTTAGAGAGAGATTATAGAGTGAGAATAGAGTTCTGAGTAAGTAATGTAAAATCAGGGAGTGGAGGGATTTCCCTGGCAGCACAGTGGTTAAGAATCCACCTGTCAATGTAGGGGACATGGGTTCGAGCCCCGGTCCGGGAAGATCCCACATGCTGTGGAGCAGCTAAGCTCATGCGCCACAACTACTGAGCCAGCGCACCAGAACTACTGAAGCCCGCGTACCTAGGGCCCGTGCTCCACAACAAGAGAAGCCACTGCAATGAGAAGCCCGCTCACCACAACTAGAGAAATCCCACATGCAGCAATGAAGACCCAACCCAGCCATAAATAAATAAATAAATTTATATAAAAAAATAAATAAAATCAGGGAGTGGAGGAGCAGCTAATACACGAGAGAGGGCAAGAGTGGTCAGACAGATGGTGGGGGAATGAGTAGAGTATGGTGTCATGGAAGACCAAGGAAAGAGACCAAAATGAATTAAGACTGAAGAATATTCACAGGACAGAGCAGTAAGGAGGTTGTTCTATTCTAAGAGTAGTTCCAGTGGTGAGGATGATGGTGGTCATGAATATGGTGGAGGTGGTGGTGATGGTGCTGGTGAAGATAGCAGAGGTGGTGGTGGAGGTGATGGTGGCAGTGGAGACAATTGTACTGGTGGTTCTGGTGGTGATAAAGGTGGTGGTTATGGTTATGGTGATGGTGATGGTGGTGAAAACAGTGAAGGTGGCGGCAGAGATCATGGGAGTGGAGGTGATGATGGTGGTGACAATGGTGGTGAAGGTGGTGATGGTGATGGTGATGATGATGGAAGCCAGAATGAAATGGATCGAGGATAAAATGGGAGGTGAAGAAGTGGAGGCACCAAGTATAGTCAACTCCAGAGAGAGGTGGAGAGTAGTGTGTGAATGACAGAAGATGAACAAGGACCTCCTTGGGTGGTTGGAGCATGGCGGAATTAGCCAGTTATTGGGATGGACATGGTCATGAGTCCTACATAGTAAGACTGTTGGGCTCTCAACATCCCACTGGCCCAGCAGCCATGTACTGGGCCTTCCTGTTGTTTCTACCTAGTGGTCCTCTGGGGAGCGGGGAAGTGGGGAGGAGGTGAGAGTTGGAGGCAAGAGTTGATCAAGAAAGACAGGCAGTGCCACCTAATGGTCAGGCCAATGCTATTGCAGAGTCCTGGCTCTAGAGCCAGACTTTCTAGTTTCAAATCTTGGCTTTGGGCACTTATTAGCTGTGTGACTTGGGGGAAATTATTCAACTTTTCTGTCCCTAAGGCATCTCTGATATGGGATAACTTCAACAGTCTCCTAAATGGTTGTCTTTACATCCCATGCTCTACCTTGCATCCAGGAAAGCTTTCTGAAACAAGAATCTGAGCCCAGCACACACCTGCCTCACAATCCCACAGATGCTTTGTAGGCTAAATATGCTTCATAGGCACATAAATCATACTCACTCTGGCCCCAGTCCACCTCACCAGCCTCATCTCCCACCCCTCTCCCTCAGGCTGCTCATCTGCCCTGAGCACTTGCTCAGGCATGGTCCAGCCTCCGTGTGGTCCCCTCCACCAGGAATTTCCCTTTTTCCTCCACTGCTCTACCCCTGGCCAAGTCCTCCATGTGTGCATTCTTTTGTATGTCCTTCCTTGACCTCCAAGGTAGATCCCCCAGAGCCCTACTCTGCCCCTTTCCCTA